>NW_022170510.1:6020256-6032204 GCF_008802855.1 Photinus pyralis
TTTCAAAATATCTCAAAAACTATAACAGCGCAAAAGTTAGTTTCAGCGGCGCATTTGAGCGCATAAGTAAAGGGAACATATAGCACTAAGAATCTTTAAGAAAGTGCACTTTTTTAAAACCATCAATTTAGCCCCACCCACCTTCTGTCTTTCGTTATGGCCATACGGTAGTGGCACAAAATGTTAATCCAGTGGCGCAGTTTAGCGCATAACTACAGGCACAATTTGGAATCATAAGATGTACCAAATTGCATAATGGGGGGGCTGCGTGAACTTGAACCCCCCAAATGTTTTTCAAAATATCTCAAAAACTTTAACAGCGCAAAAATTACTTTCAGCGGCGCGTTTGAGCGCATATCGAGCGCATTATTACATAGTAATATCATAACGAAATGTTTAATGGGGGGGCCAACTTAACCGACCCTTGAAATCTCTACTTTTTTGTCAGGACGTGTTAGATATTTTCGTAAGCAGTTGTATTATGAAAGCGAGCACTGTCAGTACTAAATGACGATGGTTTGGTGTAAATCTCTAATTAATTGGTGCTTCACATTTCAAGACGCTTTCTTCCTTTATTCATCTTTCCCATAATTTCCACAGATCTTATAAGAAAATAAGTACCAAGCTGTACCAGAAATAAATCGTTTCAATTAGCCAGCATGAAGAATAATTGGTCTCCAATATATTATAAAAACTTAACATTAATTCAATAATATGAAAATAGTAAATCGTTTTCATGGTTTTTACACTTCTTTTTGTAGCATCTTGCACAATCTGTTAAGTAATCAAGTTCGATTTTGAGATAATGCCACCATTCATCAAAAAAATACAAATTGGTTAAGCCCTCTTCATGAACCAAATTTGGGGAGTGGAAGAACCACCATCAAACCGTAAAGCATTAGGATTCTATTCCTAAAAGATCGCTTCTGATTGTACTAAAAAACGAACATTTCTGCTTTGCCCAGTGCGGTCTAATCCTCCGTGCTTGTAAAGCGGTATCATGCGCGGCTGAACAAATTTATAGCAGAGTCACTATTACACCTTAGTTGAAAGTGTTTGTTGATTCAATCATTGTGTTACAAAATCTGGGACAAGAACCCCGACCATTTATGGTTAGCGGACCCCCCTCCCCTACCAAACGGCCATGAACGTTGTAGTACTTAGCTCGACCAAATCACTATCTGGGATGAACCGATACAATGGAAAATTAGGGAATGTGAACTTGATGGAATATCCCATGGCTAGAGAACCTCAATACGTAATGGAATCAATACAACAAAACTTCGCCATTCCTGTTGTTTGTTTCCTTCAGTTCTGATTGATTTTTGTGACGCATCGTTGCTTAATTTCAGAAGAATATTATTATCCCTACTTGTGAACTGAAATCTAAGGTCGCCTGCTCCGCACTCAAAGTATTCCACTTCTCGAACTTTGCGCCGCTTTTAATTCTGGCCAACTCCTTCAATCGCTATCGCTAAAACGCCAAAGGTAAATTCTCGTAAGAATAATTTGGTGGCCTCTATTATTCAGTCCAATTCTGTAACTAACAAGTTTGCAATATTGCTAACTATAGCAAGATTGCTCACACAAAATTCTAGCAATATTATGAACAATAATAACAAATTTGTCATTCTCTAACTACCAACTTGAGCAATATTGCTAATATTCCTACACTTCGTCAAATTGCTAGGTACGAACTAATCAGAACTTAGTGACAGAGTGTTGTCACTGGGCCTAAAATTAGACGCATTAGCACTTACCACCTAAATTCACAACTGTCTAAACTTTTTAATTGTAAGGTTAGGTATATTTTTGATTTAAGTTTAACCGATTAGGCGCGCTGTGCTTTAAAAGTGACATGCGACTTGTAATTTGTATTTGCTCGCCATGGAAAATACAGATACCAAACAGCGTGGCGCTAGAACAACATAGGAGCAACATTCCATAATTAGAAAACAAGTAAAAAAGTTTTCGCCCTAAGGCGATTAACTTTAGAGCATTTTCCATGCATTGATCAGTAGTTCCTAAAAGGTAACTGAATGGACATAATGCGGATGCGCAGTGTAATTGTTACGATTCTTCTTGGTTCAGGTGCCCTTTGCGATTATATTTCCTAGAAGCATCTGTTATTAAAATTTCTCTATAAATAAGAAATAAGAAATTTGGCAGTTGCGCAGTTTGCGCATGCGCACATCTGATGTTTACAATATGCGATATGCTTATCTTTATTAGAGACAGCTATGTTTAAAATTTCAAAAAAAATTCTCTATAAAAAGGAAAGTTGACATTGCTCCGTTTAATCGTCAAGATTTTGCTTGGCTCAAATGCCAGAGTTATACGCTACCGAATGCAAAAAGAACGAACTAAATATCTTGAACTGTAGGAGTCATTAAGGCCTCGGACAGACGGACAGAGAAAGTGGCTGCAATAGCGCACCCAACTTCTTTGGAAAATGCGCAAAAATGCCATGTTAGTTCATGAAAGAACTGCTCCAAACAAACGATATTAAAAACTAGATGAATTATGGGAAGAATCACAGCGTTTAAAAATTCGTATTTAAACCATCCACCTGCCATATTTGAACGGGTGAAATACACTTGCTAAGACTTAACAACAGCACTTTACCTATTGCTAGGGTCAAGCAATTGAATTGTTAAAATGTTAGCCAACATTGCTAAGTTTGTCAGTACAGAATACAACTTTTAACAAATATTGCTTATCTAGCAATTACCTTCACTATTAGCAAGTTGTTAAGGTTATTTTAAGTTACAGAATTGGACTGATTGTTATGGTAACATCAGGAAATCTCTCCGCTGCCGCTCTTGCATTTCCGTTACAGTATCCGTAAATAAAGTGAATATCCGCATTTTCTTAGTTTGAAAACGTAGCAATATCAATTTAATCTTAAAATTACAACATTCAGTCCAATTCTGTAACTTAAAATAACCTTAGCAACTTGCTAATAGTGAAGGTAATTGCTAGATGAGCAATATTTGTTAAAAGTGGTATTCTGTACTGACAAACTTAGCAATGTTGCCTAAAATTTTAACAAATCAATTGCTTGACCCTAGCAATAGGTAAAGTGCTGTTGTTAAGTCTTAGCAAGTGTATTTCACCCGCTCCAATATGGCAGGTGGTTGGTTTAAATACGAATTTTTAAACGCTGTGATTCTTCCCATAATTCATCTAGTTTTAATATCGTTTGGAGCAGTTCTTTCATGAACTAACATGGCATTTTTCCAAAGAAGTTGGGTGCGCTATTGCAGACACTTTCTCTGCCCGTCTGTGCGAGGCCTTAACTACTCCTACAGTTCAAGATATTTAGTTCGTTCTGTTTGCATTCGGTAGCGTATAACTCTGGCATCTGAGCCAAGCAAAATTTTGAAATTTTAAAAATAGATGTCTCTAGTAAAGATAAATTTTAAAAATAGATGTCTCTAGTAAAGATAAGCATATCGCATATTGTAAACATCAGATGTGTGCATGCGCAAACTGCGCAACTGCCAAATTTCTTATTTCTTGTTTATAGAGAAATTTTAATAACAGATGCTTCTAGGAAAGATAATCGTAACCTGAACCAAGAAAAATCGTGTTTTACTTGTTTTCTAAATTGTCCAAAATTATGGAATGTTGCTGCTATGTTGTTCTAGCGCCACACTGTTTGGTATCTGTACTTTCCATTGCGAGCAAATACAAATTACAAGCCGCACGTCACTTTTAAAGCACAACGCGCCTAATCGGTTAAACTTAAATCAAAAATATAACCTAACCTTACAATTAAAAAGTTTAAACAGTTGTGAATTTAGTGGTAAGAGTTCAGTAGGCCCAATGCGTCTAATTTTAGGCCCAGTGGCAACACTTCTGTCACTAAGATCTGACTAGTTCGTAGCAATTTGACGAGGTGTAGGAATATTAGCAATATTGCTCAAGTTGGTAGTTAGAGAATGACAAATTTGTTATTATTGCTCATAATATTGCTAGAATTTTGTGTGAGCAATCTTGCTATAGTTAGCAATATTGCAAACTTGTTAGTTACAGAATTGGACTGAATGTCACTATAAACAATATGGCAAAACAGGGCCTACTAGATTGATTTATTGTTAAACTTAATATTGCCCGTAACTCCTTAATTATCGAGTTTTGGACAATGCGTATAAGGCAATTTCGACTTAAAATAGACCAATGAATATGGTGTTAAGCTATGTCCATCGAGTCACGGGACACCCTGTATATTTTATTTAACAACCCTGTTAATATTTTGATGCCAGTTGACTCCTAATTCTTTATCATTTCGGCCGTTATGCCATCATTTCCTGAAGCTCTGTCTCTTTTCGCTCATTTAATTGCTCCTCACTTATACCTTTTGTTTGTTGCTCTAACTGTCCACTTTCGTATATCTCATCTGCACCATAGAAAAAATTGATATGTAATGGAAACTGTTTACGTCACGTTGTAATCAAATCCCTAAACTCTGCCACTTAGATTAAGTTCACCGAATGACCTTTAAAAAAATTCAATTTCCTATTCGTCAATCAAGTTTGATTTACACGAACTTATATTATTTTCTATGTTAATGCGGAGAACATTATAAAGGAAACGTGAAATCGAAATTTTCTAAGACGAACATAAAAATAACAGGAAATCCTATAAAATCCAACAAACGATTTCTAAATCATCCCTTTTTTATCGACACCAATAAACTGAAACCGATGCGATCGGGATATTTCTTTTTTTTTTACTGTCGGAAATCTGCCGTTTGTGAGAAATGTTTGTTCGTAATTTGCACTTTCGTTTCTCGTCCATTGGTCGTGCGTCCATGAAGTTTTTGATGTTTACTCAAATTAAATATACGGAACATTAGTTTAAAAGTGACCCCGAGGGCAGACGTGATTTGTACGCCTGCAACTTACAGTATCGATAAAATGTAGGATACTGTAAAACGCCACGATTCTTTCACTGAAGTTTGGTCTACTGATGGCTTGTTCAGCGATTGTGAGCAACTCTTACGTTTTTCGATGTTCAGTTCAGCACTTACCGACTGTTAGGGAAAGTTTGCACATGACATTTATACGCATACTGGTACAAATGACGTCTCAAATCCTAACACATTAATTAGTTGTGTGCTGGAATAACATGCAATAAAGACAGGCGGAATTAGAGTGGAAATTTTGCGAAATGGACCGGTCATTTAATTTCATTTCAGTTTTTAAACATGTGTGTATCTTGATGAAAACGCAATCCAAGCACATACATTAAACTCTGTTAAAGAGTCAAGGGTTCATTTCAAATTTCAATTAGTAACGAAAAACAGGAAACAGAATGTTTTCCTACGTACTTAATTACATATGGTGATATTTTAATCCGACATGTTAGGTATGACGGGGGGCACATCAGCAGTTTCAACTTCGGTGTTGGAAAAGTGATTTATATAGTACACATGTTTCGTGTAATTTACCAAGTTGGATTAAATTTCACAATATGCAGTACTTCCATTTTCACCATTATGACAGTGCAAGCTTAAATTTGAAGTAAGGAAATTGCACTATTCATTTACTACACAGCGACGTTCTAAATTTCCTTTTAGGTGTTGACCTTCCGTGCACAATCCTAGACCGTGGTCACAGTAGGTGAATAACGCTTTGTTACGCCAAACGGCTTATAAAACTAAATCACTATATCGGAAAAATTGTTAAACAAAAAAGGTTCAGATTATCGTCGTCTTCAAAGACCGGACATTTTTTGTTAGGTTAATATAGCGTAATTTACAGAAACATCACTTTTAGATTTCAGATTGCAGTTACGCTCCCTAGCGGCGATTTCAGAAACTTAAAAATATTTTCCAGGTTTTTCTCGTGGCCGTTTTAGTAATAACTTTTTTTACCGCAAGCTTCTACGATGGACAGGTTCCCAGATACAGTACCTCGCATTCTTATTCGGCCACCCTGTACATATTGAAAATCAATTCAAAACTTTAAATGAATTTCATATATACCTTCCTTTGTACATGAATATTTTTACATCTAGGTATATTTTGCTAAGAATTTTCAACGTACTTTAAATTAAAATAGCCATTTTCTTCTGAATTCTAAATAACCTAAATTCTCGAATTGGACAATTACTTATACAGGTTGTATCTTTGTCCAGAGATCTCGCTTATTGGCATAGATAGAGTGTTGGTTAAATTGACAAAATTGATCCTGGAGTTATATCTAAATAAAATCAAAAAACAAAATTGACCCCCTTCCTAAAGTTTCCTAAAAGTGGCGAAAAATAATATAATTTTTTTTGGCTCTAAAATCGGTATTTGAAATTCAAAAAAACTTTCTTTAGGGAATTTTTTCTGTTCTTTTAGATGATGGAAATGAAATTTCATTACACTTTATTTTATATGGATACCAACTTTTGTTTTTTACATGAGAGCCATTTTAAAGTCTTATTTATATCATCTAATAGAGAAAAAATTCATGTTTATAAAAGATCTTTAAAAAAAATTCAAAATTAAAAGAAAAACATTTCGTGTGACATTTTATTAAGTATTAATAATAGCAATATGCATGAACAATCGAATTTCTTTAATATAAACCCGAATTTAACTATAACAAATGTTCAAATTGACTAAAATTTTACTTGAAATGTTTTTTCTTTTAATTTAGCACTTATTTTTGATTTTTTTTAATAATATATACATATTTTGAAATCAAGATTTTTTATATTAGATGCCGTAAAACTTTGTAATGGCTCCCGTATGAAAAATAAAAGTTGGTATCAATATAGAATAAAGTATTAATGATAAGGAACATTCATCTGAAAAGTTACCTAAAGAAAGTCTTTTTGGATTTCAAATACCTCTCCAAATAACGATTCTAAAGCCAAACGTCACGTAGGTATGTTATTTATCACCATGTTTAGGAAACTTTAGAGAAGGAGTAATTTTGGTTTTTTTGACTTTATAGTTCGAGCATAATTTTTGTCCATTTAACCAACTCTCTACCAATGTGAGATCTCTGTACTTAACACGAAATTTGGTACAACCTGTATAAGTAGATAACACCTAAAATTTAGTTGTGCGCATTTCATGAAATAAAGTTGGTAACTAATGGACCTATGAATTTGGAAAATTTATTGAAATTCTGAATTAAACTTTCTGGCACAAAAATATGATTCTTATATTCAGTCATTGTAAATATACAGGTTACTTTTAATATACAAAGCAATTAAATGGTTAAATTCTTTAAAACCGTATTAATTAAGTTTTATTCTGATGACCTCGTCAGATATTGAAAACATTGATTTATTGTGACAATGATTTTTTAATTAGATAAATTGAAATCAAAAAACAAATAAATCCCTCCATTCCTTGAACTAGATCCAACTCTCTCCAGAAATCAATGTCTAAAATTGCCACCAGTCACCGTGTTTTCTTGTAAACCTCTTCCTCGCTCCGGACAATTATTCCACTGAGTTTTGCACTATCGTGCAAATTGAGCCAATAACTACCCGACCAACAGTTACCAAAAAATTTCCCCCAACACTATCTCCGTTCTCAAACCACCCTCAATTCCAGATTCCAGATTACAAATACGTTTCACTACCGGTTTCCAATTCCTCGTAGGTTAATATCACATCTTCGTTTCCTTTTTCTCTCCCCACACCCTCAGTTTGGCCTTCATCCACACTAAAAATCTATTTCTCTCTTTGGCTCTCTGTAATTATTATCCTTCCACGTATGTAGGTCAAAGCATACCCTTTATAAAAAACAATTATTTTCCAACCACATCCTACATTGCACTTACTTGTCATTTTTAGCATTATTATTATTATTATTGCATTTTATGCATACATTTTTTCAACACTTACGCAATTGTCAAAAAATAGCTCAACCAAAACGGCATTTCGATAGGAACAGAATGCACAATTTTACAAGTTGCGGGCGAAATCGTTCTAATTTCCCTCATATGTTACCGACAGGAGCTAACCAACGATTAATACTTGTAGTTCAAGGTATAAGGTTTATGGTTCAAGGTTCAAACTTTAAAAAGACAATTGCTACAGTTAAAAGCCTTTTTTTGTGATATTATGTTACACACAAATATCTACGAAATGAATCGGGCACGCCAGACTCCAAAGTTTCGTTGGTTCCATTTTCAATTTAATATAAATAGCTGAATGCGCGGCTAGCTGAGGAGATTGTTGTTGTTGTTGTTGTGAAAGTTAGTACGCGCAAATTTTATAGCAGAATAAATTTTTGACAATTAATTAGTTGTTTGCTTTCTGAACTACTGTTTTGAACAGTAAGGGCAGTTCGAGAATTGGTTATTGTGTACAATATTGCGACCCGTTATTGAACGGAGCACTAATCAACAAAGTAGCGTTTTAACATACTCAAAGGATTACTATGATAACTTAAATCTTACAAGTAACTTAAAAAAGTGCAAACCTACATAAATAAAGAGTTCTTTCGAATTCGAAAATAAATATGCTGATTGATTATGTGTTAAAAAAACTGTGCAGGATTCGTGACGTATTAACTACCTACTATTACTAATTAAATAATCATAAGAGTGGGGAAATTGTAACTAAAACTGTCGTCATTTTCAACAGTAAACTAAGTTTAATCGGTCTCATTGTGAGAGACTTTTTGTGCATGTGCTTACTGAAGATTTTCTCCAATGATATACGCAGATCAAAACCTTCCAAGTACATTTCAATTTACAAGCAAAAATAACCACCGAAATGATCCCATTGTAATCAAGAGAAATTACCTTTCAAGTAATAACCATTACCAGAAGAATTCATTATCGACAAGTTTCAAATGCATTTTTGTTAAGGAAAACATCTGTATTATAACCATCCAGCTAAGGGCATCAACCCATTCTATGAACTGGTGGAAAGGAGGGTTAGAATTTCTGTGGTCAAATTTTAGAGAAGCAAAGGGAACATCTGCAGTAAGCAAAACTACCAAAAGAATATAAAACTTTGGTAAAGAATTGGTTAGCCGACGGCAAACAATATTGAATTTTCTTTTGTACAGTTTTAGTTCAGAAACATGAGTAAAAGCGATTTTACCTGAATCCCTAACTCCATGTTTTCCTCTTGTGATCAGTATGACAAACCAAACAAGTGCAGTGGGTATCCTTCAGATACTGCAGCAAACGTGTTCGCTCTTATTGAAATGGGTTCTAAAAGCGAAGTGGAAACCAAGCAGAATTTAGCCTCTTCTGTGATCGATGCCATGGAACGTGGAGCCACTGCTTGAAATATTTCTTCTATTTCTTCTTCCAACTGCTTGGTGATGCACAAACGTTGGAGTATTGTAAGGCTTCTCCACTTGTTTCGTATTTTTATGGAAGTTCGCTTGAAAGAAACTTTTCTGATTGCATTTTTTCTTCTCATCTCATATTCTCACGTTGCCGCTACTCATAAAGAACTCGATTTGTATTGTTTTCATATTAATTTGTTGGGCACTTGTCTTATGGGAAATGCTCTAAAACCCAACTCATCACGGAAATTCACCATGAATACCATACAACCGTGGTCCAACCCCCTTGGAGTCTGGTTCTGGTAAAAATCTGATCACAGTGTCGATCCAGCGATAAATCGAAAAGGCTCCATTTTTGAATATGCCCATTTGATGTTCCAAACCTTTCATAATAAAGGCACTTTTTTCAATCTCCCATGCTTTCCGCCTGAATCAATTGCTTAATTGGTTGTTCTTTCACCCAATTACCTGGCCGTTCAACCAACCGCAAATGGTAGTGACTCGGTTATCTAGATGAACACAATAAATAATAAAATCAGGTTGCCACAAAAACGAAATATTTCCAGTATCCATGGAAAATTTTTTTTGTAAATAACTGATTGAAATTTTTCGCCTGACGTTTTTGATTTCTTTTGTAATTAGGTGCAAAATTCCTGTTTAAAATGGTAATGTTTATCATCCTTACTCTTTTATTATTAGCCAATATTGTAGAGGGAGTGTATTTCCGTTCACGTCGGCCAGGCTGGTGTTCAAATTGGGAATGCCACTTGGGAATTATACTGTTTGGAACACGGGATTTTACCGGATGGCACGCTTCCCGGTAACGAGGGGTTGATGGCCTCCACTGACAACTGCTACGGTACATTTTTCTCCGAGGTCGAGAATGGAAAGATGGTTCCGCGGACGATTATGATTGATTTGGAACCTACAGTTGTTGATGAGATTAGAACTGGGAAGTACAAGCAGTTGTACCACCCCGAGCAGTTGATCACTGGAAAGGAAGATGCGGCTAATAATTACGCGAGAGGCCATTACACTATTGGTAAAGAGATGATCGAGGCCGTAATGGAGCGGCTGTACAAGCTTGCCGAACAGTGCTGCGGTCTCCAAGGTTTCTTTGTGTTCCATTCCTTTGGCGGCGGTACCGGTTCCGGATTTACATCCCTACTCATGCAAAAGTTATCGCAAGATTTTGGGAAAAAAAGCAAGCTCGAATTTGTAATCTATCCAGCGCCTCAGGTAAGTACCAGGTTTCCGTAGGTACATTCCCAATTTGATTGTCCACTTTCAAGATTTGTACCGCTGTAGTGGAGCCGTATAATGCGATTCTAACGACGCACACTACTCTAAACCAATCGGATTGCGCCTTCATGGTTGACAACGAGGCAATCTACGATATCTGCAGGAAGAGATTAGGCGTCGAGCGCCCCGACTACGTCAATTTGAATAGACTAATCAGCCAAGTCGTTTCGTCGATCACGGCCTCTCTTAGGTTCGACGGAGCTCTAAATGTGGATCTAACAGAATTTCAAACCAACTTGGTTCCGTATCCCCGAATCCATTTCCCTTTGGCGTCTTATGCGCCGGTTGTGTCCTCTGAAAAGGCCTACCACGAGGGAATGTCTGTATCCGAAATCACGGCGGAGCTATTTGACCCCAGCAATCAAATGGTGAAATGTGACCCGCGCCAAGGCAAATACATGGCTTGCTGCTTACTTTACCGTGGAGATGTCGTACCCAAGGATGTTAACGCGTCCATCGCTCAAATGAAGGCCAAAAGCAACGTTCGGTTCGTTGACTGGTGTCCAACGGGTTTCAAAGTGGGAATCAACTATCAACCACCTACCGTGGTGCCCGGGGGCGATTTAGCTCGCGTTCAAAGGGCGGCATGCATGTTGTCTAATACAACCGCTATCGCATCCGCTTGGAATAAGTTAAACAGAAAATTCGATCTCATGTACGCCAAGAGAGCTTTCGTCCATTGGTATGTTGGAGAGGGAATGGAGGAAGGCGAATTCAACGAAGCTCGTGATAACTTAGCAGCACTTGAATTGGATTATGAAGAAGTGTCGTCAGAGGGGTCCGGCGATGGGGATGATGACAAGTATGAATAGTTGATGTAGCGACTTAAAAAAATTTGTTGTATCACACCATATTATGTTCGTCTAATAAATTGTACGACTTTGTCACTTTAGTGAGTTTCATGCATAAATAGAGTTTTCGAAAATTGAACCGGTTTAACCGGGTTAGTAAAAATAACCATGGAAACAATTGTTGCAATAATTGTTACCCTTGCAAAATCTACCAACCTGGTTAAATCTGTTGATTTTTTCAAAATCTGTACATTCCCTCCACTCCCGCTAACGCACTTACTAATTGAATGTTATTACTTCATTTTGCGAAATTAGTTTAATTCAAATTCTCGCCACTTGATGAGCATATTGCGAAGGTAATATTTACGTATTGTTTCTTTGTTTCAGTATGCGGCGGGGTGACTTAGTGAGTGGAAATAGTGTAAAACCTGGTGTTAGTCTTGCTGATTTTCTGTCGGCGAGACCTACAGGCTTAACTGAAGGAGAAACGTGGGCGATACTATGTCAAGCAGTTCAAGCTTTACAAGATCTCTTCCTTTCCGGTAAGTCCATTCAAATCTTTTTACGCGCGTTACAAGGTACTAGTTAAATAGTGA
>NW_022170510.1:6032304-6089698 GCF_008802855.1 Photinus pyralis
TGGGTAATATTAAGTGTACAATAAATCAAATCTAGTATGCCCTGTAATTGTTTTTGTTCAATATTCCCTTAATTATCGAGTTTTGGACAATGCGTATAAGGCAATTTCGACTTAAAATAGACCAATGAATATGGTGTTAAGCTATGTCCATCGAGTCACGGGACACCCTGTATATTTTATTTAACAACCCTGTTAATATTTTGATGCCAGTTGACTCCTAATTCTTTATCATTTCGGCCGTTATGCCATCATTTCCTGAAGCTCTGTCTCTTTTCGCTCATTTAATTGCTCCTCACTTATACCTTTTGTTTGTTGCTCTAACTGTCCACTTTCGTATATCTCATCTGCACCATAGAAAAAATTGATATGTAATGGAAACTGTTTACGTCACGTTGTAATCAAATCCCTAAACTCTGCCACTTAGATTAAGTTCACCGAATGACCTTTAAAAAAATTCAATTTCCTATTCGTCAATCAAGTTTGATTTACACGAACTTATATTATTTTCTATGTTAATGCGGAGAACATTATAAAGGAAACGTGAAATCGAAATTTTCTAAGACGAACATAAAAATAACAGGAAATCCTATAAAATCCAACAAACGATTTCTAAATCATCCCTTTTTTATCGACACCAATAAACTGAAACCGATGCGATCGGGATATTTCTTTTTTTTTTACTGTCGGAAATCTGCCGTTTGTGAGAAATGTTTGTTCGTAATTTGCACTTTCGTTTCTCGTCCATTGGTCGTGCGTCCATGAAGTTTTTGATGTTTACTCAAATTAAATATACGGAACATTAGTTTAAAAGTGACCCCGAGGGCAGACGTGATTTGTACGCCTGCAACTTACAGTATCGATAAAATGTAGGATACTGTAAAACGCCACGATTCTTTCACTGAAGTTTGGTCTACTGATGGCTTGTTCAGCGATTGTGAGCAACTCTTACGTTTTTCGATGTTCAGTTCAGCACTTACCGACTGTTAGGGAAAGTTTGCACATGACATTTATACGCATACTGGTACAAATGACGTCTCAAATCCTAACACATTAATTAGTTGTGTGCTGGAATAACATGCAATAAAGACAGGCGGAATTAGAGTGGAAATTTTGCGAAATGGACCGGTCATTTAATTTCATTTCAGTTTTTAAACATGTGTGTATCTTGATGAAAACGCAATCCAAGCACATACATTAAACTCTGTTAAAGAGTCAAGGGTTCATTTCAAATTTCAATTAGTAACGAAAAACAGGAAACAGAATGTTTTCCTACGTACTTAATTACATATGGTGATATTTTAATCCGACATGTTAGGTATGACGGGGGGCACATCAGCAGTTTCAACTTCGGTGTTGGAAAAGTGATTTATATAGTACACATGTTTCGTGTAATTTACCAAGTTGGATTAAATTTCACAATATGCAGTACTTCCATTTTCACCATTATGACAGTGCAAGCTTAAATTTGAAGTAAGGAAATTGCACTATTCATTTACTACACAGCGACGTTCTAAATTTCCTTTTAGGTGTTGACCTTCCGTGCACAATCCTAGACCGTGGTCACAGTAGGTGAATAACGCTTTGTTACGCCAAACGGCTTATAAAACTAAATCACTATATCGGAAAAATTGTTAAACAAAAAAGGTTCAGATTATCGTCGTCTTCAAAGACCGGACATTTTTTGTTAGGTTAATATAGCGTAATTTACAGAAACATCACTTTTAGATTTCAGATTGCAGTTACGCTCCCTAGCGGCGATTTCAGAAACTTAAAAATATTTTCCAGGTTTTTCTCGTGGCCGTTTTAGTAATAACTTTTTTTACCGCAAGCTTCTACGATGGACAGGTTCCCAGATACAGTACCTCGCATTCTTATTCGGCCACCCTGTACATATTGAAAATCAATTCAAAACTTTAAATGAATTTCATATATACCTTCCTTTGTACATGAATATTTTTACATCTAGGTATATTTTGCTAAGAATTTTCAACGTACTTTAAATTAAAATAGCCATTTTCTTCTGAATTCTAAATAACCTAAATTCTCGAATTGGACAATTACTTATACAGGTTGTATCTTTGTCCAGAGATCTCGCTTATTGGCATAGATAGAGTGTTGGTTAAATTGACAAAATTGATCCTGGAGTTATATCTAAATAAAATCAAAAAACAAAATTGACCCCCTTCCTAAAGTTTCCTAAAAGTGGCGAAAAATAATATAATTTTTTTTGGCTCTAAAATCGGTATTTGAAATTCAAAAAAACTTTCTTTAGGGAATTTTTTCTGTTCTTTTAGATGATGGAAATGAAATTTCATTACACTTTATTTTATATGGATACCAACTTTTGTTTTTTACATGAGAGCCATTTTAAAGTCTTATTTATATCATCTAATAGAGAAAAAATTCATGTTTATAAAAGATCTTTA
Source organism: Photinus pyralis (assembly GCF_008802855.1). Lineage (NCBI taxonomy): Eukaryota > Metazoa > Arthropoda > Insecta > Coleoptera > Lampyridae > Photinus > Photinus pyralis. Next base: position 6,034,731 of record NW_022170510.1, read on the forward strand.
AAAAAAATTCAAAATTAAAAGAAAAACATTTCGTGTGACATTTTATTAAGTATTAATAATAGCAATATGCATGAACAATCGAATTTCTTTAATATAAACCCGAATTTAACTATAACAAATGTTCAAATTGACTAAAATTTTACTTGAAATGTTTTTTCTTTTAATTTAGCACTTATTTTTGATTTTTTTTAATAATATATACATATTTTGAAATCAAGATTTTTTATATTAGATGCCGTAAAACTTTGTAATGGCTCCCGTATGAAAAATAAAAGTTGGTATCAATATAGAATAAAGTATTAATGATAAGGAACATTCATCTGAAAAGTTACCTAAAGAAAGTCTTTTTGGATTTCAAATACCTCTCCAAATAACGATTCTAAAGCCAAACGTCACGTAGGTATGTTATTTATCACCATGTTTAGGAAACTTTAGAGAAGGAGTAATTTTGGTTTTTTTGACTTTATAGTTCGAGCATAATTTTTGTCCATTTAACCAACTCTCTACCAATGTGAGATCTCTGTACTTAACACGAAATTTGGTACAACCTGTATAAGTAGATAACACCTAAAATTTAGTTGTGCGCATTTCATGAAATAAAGTTGGTAACTAATGGACCTATGAATTTGGAAAATTTATTGAAATTCTGAATTAAACTTTCTGGCACAAAAATATGATTCTTATATTCAGTCATTGTAAATATACAGGTTACTTTTAATATACAAAGCAATTAAATGGTTAAATTCTTTAAAACCGTATTAATTAAGTTTTATTCTGATGACCTCGTCAGATATTGAAAACATTGATTTATTGTGACAATGATTTTTTAATTAGATAAATTGAAATCAAAAAACAAATAAATCCCTCCATTCCTTGAACTAGATCCAACTCTCTCCAGAAATCAATGTCTAAAATTGCCACCAGTCACCGTGTTTTCTTGTAAACCTCTTCCTCGCTCCGGACAATTATTCCACTGAGTTTTGCACTATCGTGCAAATTGAGCCAATAACTACCCGACCAACAGTTACCAAAAAATTTCCCCCAACACTATCTCCGTTCTCAAACCACCCTCAATTCCAGATTCCAGATTACAAATACGTTTCACTACCGGTTTCCAATTCCTCGTAGGTTAATATCACATCTTCGTTTCCTTTTTCTCTCCCCACACCCTCAGTTTGGCCTTCATCCACACTAAAAATCTATTTCTCTCTTTGGCTCTCTGTAATTATTATCCTTCCACGTATGTAGGTCAAAGCATACCCTTTATAAAAAACAATTATTTTCCAACCACATCCTACATTGCACTTACTTGTCATTTTTAGCATTATTATTATTATTATTGCATTTTATGCATACATTTTTTCAACACTTACGCAATTGTCAAAAAATAGCTCAACCAAAACGGCATTTCGATAGGAACAGAATGCACAATTTTACAAGTTGCGGGCGAAATCGTTCTAATTTCCCTCATATGTTACCGACAGGAGCTAACCAACGATTAATACTTGTAGTTCAAGGTATAAGGTTTATGGTTCAAGGTTCAAACTTTAAAAAGACAATTGCTACAGTTAAAAGCCTTTTTTTGTGATATTATGTTACACACAAATATCTACGAAATGAATCGGGCACGCCAGACTCCAAAGTTTCGTTGGTTCCATTTTCAATTTAATATAAATAGCTGAATGCGCGGCTAGCTGAGGAGATTGTTGTTGTTGTTGTTGTGAAAGTTAGTACGCGCAAATTTTATAGCAGAATAAATTTTTGACAATTAATTAGTTGTTTGCTTTCTGAACTACTGTTTTGAACAGTAAGGGCAGTTCGAGAATTGGTTATTGTGTACAATATTGCGACCCGTTATTGAACGGAGCACTAATCAACAAAGTAGCGTTTTAACATACTCAAAGGATTACTATGATAACTTAAATCTTACAAGTAACTTAAAAAAGTGCAAACCTACATAAATAAAGAGTTCTTTCGAATTCGAAAATAAATATGCTGATTGATTATGTGTTAAAAAAACTGTGCAGGATTCGTGACGTATTAACTACCTACTATTACTAATTAAATAATCATAAGAGTGGGGAAATTGTAACTAAAACTGTCGTCATTTTCAACAGTAAACTAAGTTTAATCGGTCTCATTGTGAGAGACTTTTTGTGCATGTGCTTACTGAAGATTTTCTCCAATGATATACGCAGATCAAAACCTTCCAAGTACATTTCAATTTACAAGCAAAAATAACCACCGAAATGATCCCATTGTAATCAAGAGAAATTACCTTTCAAGTAATAACCATTACCAGAAGAATTCATTATCGACAAGTTTCAAATGCATTTTTGTTAAGGAAAACATCTGTATTATAACCATCCAGCTAAGGGCATCAACCCATTCTATGAACTGGTGGAAAGGAGGGTTAGAATTTCTGTGGTCAAATTTTAGAGAAGCAAAGGGAACATCTGCAGTAAGCAAAACTACCAAAAGAATATAAAACTTTGGTAAAGAATTGGTTAGCCGACGGCAAACAATATTGAATTTTCTTTTGTACAGTTTTAGTTCAGAAACATGAGTAAAAGCGATTTTACCTGAATCCCTAACTCCATGTTTTCCTCTTGTGATCAGTATGACAAACCAAACAAGTGCAGTGGGTATCCTTCAGATACTGCAGCAAACGTGTTCGCTCTTATTGAAATGGGTTCTAAAAGCGAAGTGGAAACCAAGCAGAATTTAGCCTCTTCTGTGATCGATGCCATGGAACGTGGAGCCACTGCTTGAAATATTTCTTCTATTTCTTCTTCCAACTGCTTGGTGATGCACAAACGTTGGAGTATTGTAAGGCTTCTCCACTTGTTTCGTATTTTTATGGAAGTTCGCTTGAAAGAAACTTTTCTGATTGCATTTTTTCTTCTCATCTCATATTCTCACGTTGCCGCTACTCATAAAGAACTCGATTTGTATTGTTTTCATATTAATTTGTTGGGCACTTGTCTTATGGGAAATGCTCTAAAACCCAACTCATCACGGAAATTCACCATGAATACCATACAACCGTGGTCCAACCCCCTTGGAGTCTGGTTCTGGTAAAAATCTGATCACAGTGTCGATCCAGCGATAAATCGAAAAGGCTCCATTTTTGAATATGCCCATTTGATGTTCCAAACCTTTCATAATAAAGGCACTTTTTTCAATCTCCCATGCTTTCCGCCTGAATCAATTGCTTAATTGGTTGTTCTTTCACCCAATTACCTGGCCGTTCAACCAACCGCAAATGGTAGTGACTCGGTTATCTAGATGAACACAATAAATAATAAAATCAGGTTGCCACAAAAACGAAATATTTCCAGTATCCATGGAAAATTTTTTTTGTAAATAACTGATTGAAATTTTTCGCCTGACGTTTTTGATTTCTTTTGTAATTAGGTGCAAAATTCCTGTTTAAAATGGTAATGTTTATCATCCTTACTCTTTTATTATTAGCCAATATTGTAGAGGGAGTGTATTTCCGTTCACGTCGGCCAGGCTGGTGTTCAAATTGGGAATGCCACTTGGGAATTATACTGTTTGGAACACGGGATTTTACCGGATGGCACGCTTCCCGGTAACGAGGGGTTGATGGCCTCCACTGACAACTGCTACGGTACATTTTTCTCCGAGGTCGAGAATGGAAAGATGGTTCCGCGGACGATTATGATTGATTTGGAACCTACAGTTGTTGATGAGATTAGAACTGGGAAGTACAAGCAGTTGTACCACCCCGAGCAGTTGATCACTGGAAAGGAAGATGCGGCTAATAATTACGCGAGAGGCCATTACACTATTGGTAAAGAGATGATCGAGGCCGTAATGGAGCGGCTGTACAAGCTTGCCGAACAGTGCTGCGGTCTCCAAGGTTTCTTTGTGTTCCATTCCTTTGGCGGCGGTACCGGTTCCGGATTTACATCCCTACTCATGCAAAAGTTATCGCAAGATTTTGGGAAAAAAAGCAAGCTCGAATTTGTAATCTATCCAGCGCCTCAGGTAAGTACCAGGTTTCCGTAGGTACATTCCCAATTTGATTGTCCACTTTCAAGATTTGTACCGCTGTAGTGGAGCCGTATAATGCGATTCTAACGACGCACACTACTCTAAACCAATCGGATTGCGCCTTCATGGTTGACAACGAGGCAATCTACGATATCTGCAGGAAGAGATTAGGCGTCGAGCGCCCCGACTACGTCAATTTGAATAGACTAATCAGCCAAGTCGTTTCGTCGATCACGGCCTCTCTTAGGTTCGACGGAGCTCTAAATGTGGATCTAACAGAATTTCAAACCAACTTGGTTCCGTATCCCCGAATCCATTTCCCTTTGGCGTCTTATGCGCCGGTTGTGTCCTCTGAAAAGGCCTACCACGAGGGAATGTCTGTATCCGAAATCACGGCGGAGCTATTTGACCCCAGCAATCAAATGGTGAAATGTGACCCGCGCCAAGGCAAATACATGGCTTGCTGCTTACTTTACCGTGGAGATGTCGTACCCAAGGATGTTAACGCGTCCATCGCTCAAATGAAGGCCAAAAGCAACGTTCGGTTCGTTGACTGGTGTCCAACGGGTTTCAAAGTGGGAATCAACTATCAACCACCTACCGTGGTGCCCGGGGGCGATTTAGCTCGCGTTCAAAGGGCGGCATGCATGTTGTCTAATACAACCGCTATCGCATCCGCTTGGAATAAGTTAAACAGAAAATTCGATCTCATGTACGCCAAGAGAGCTTTCGTCCATTGGTATGTTGGAGAGGGAATGGAGGAAGGCGAATTCAACGAAGCTCGTGATAACTTAGCAGCACTTGAATTGGATTATGAAGAAGTGTCGTCAGAGGGGTCCGGCGATGGGGATGATGACAAGTATGAATAGTTGATGTAGCGACTTAAAAAAATTTGTTGTATCACACCATATTATGTTCGTCTAATAAATTGTACGACTTTGTCACTTTAGTGAGTTTCATGCATAAATAGAGTTTTCGAAAATTGAACCGGTTTAACCGGGTTAGTAAAAATAACCATGGAAACAATTGTTGCAATAATTGTTACCCTTGCAAAATCTACCAACCTGGTTAAATCTGTTGATTTTTTCAAAATCTGTACATTCCCTCCACTCCCGCTAACGCACTTACTAATTGAATGTTATTACTTCATTTTGCGAAATTAGTTTAATTCAAATTCTCGCCACTTGATGAGCATATTGCGAAGGTAATATTTACGTATTGTTTCTTTGTTTCAGTATGCGGCGGGGTGACTTAGTGAGTGGAAATAGTGTAAAACCTGGTGTTAGTCTTGCTGATTTTCTGTCGGCGAGACCTACAGGCTTAACTGAAGGAGAAACGTGGGCGATACTATGTCAAGCAGTTCAAGCTTTACAAGATCTCTTCCTTTCCGGTAAGTCCATTCAAATCTTTTTACGCGCGTTACAAGGTACTAGTTAAATAGTGATTGGCATGGAAAATCAATTTCGTGAACACTTTTTTAACGGGAAATACCTCTTCTAGGGAAGTGGGCAGAAATCCCTAAAGTATTCTGCCGATGAATCTTTTTCCTATTATACTGGTTTTACACACAGAAATCAAATCAAGCAGGTATGCACATTCTTTATTTTAGAACCACTTTTCATAGACAATTCATAAACTCATGTATAAAAAATCGCATAAGCCGCAGTGAAATTGTCACTTTGACAGCGGCAAAAGTTGCATGCAACTTTTCCAGCGACTATAGTGGTTTTTTCACTTATTCATTTTCGAACCAATTATTGCATTATCCTTTCCCATATGACTAGTTTGACGTCTGTCAATAATTGATTAGTTTGGTGAATTTCTTGTTCGTTAAATTGTCCTGCCGAATTACACTCGAGGTTTGTATTTAAACCGAGTAAATTTGGGTTGTGGCAATTCAAATCTGTTTCCTTTTAGCAATTGGACTCGAAAAACTGTCAACCTAAAAATGCTCCACCATTAGTTGACAGTTTTTCTTGTCTAATTGCCAGACAACAGATTTTCATTACCTAAACAACCCAAATTTACTCGGTAAAATACAAACCTCTTGTGCAATTATAAGTGAAAATTTGCACATATTTATTGATGCACTGTGCACGTTTAATGGCAAGATAAAAAATTTGCTGTTGCTAGCACAAATACCGCCTGCCCACCTGCGCATGCGCATTCTGTCCAAAAACGTTTAAGTCATTTTTTTATGTACAAACGGACCGACAGCATCGAGATTTTGTTTGATTCGAATTCTTGGTGCATCACACACAATGTGTATTTTCGTCAAAAAAGAGGTTGATCATTTTTTACCCCAATGCAATACCTCTCTTACTAACGTGCGGGTGGTAAAAATCCCATTTAAGACTGAAAACGTAGATGAAACTATGAGGTATTGCATTGGGGTGAAAAATGACCTTTGAAGTACCAGGATTTCGAATCAAACAAAATCTCAATTATGTCGGTCTGTCGATTTGTCTGTACCCCAAATTTGGTACATATATTCTTGGACCTAAATCTAGTTGCTGTGTAGAGAAAATTATGATGGCCAGCGTCCTTTTGCTTAAACCTAAAATCTTCGTGAGGCTTATCGATTATTGAAATTTACCTACTCCCCCCTTTCCTGTTACTTAAACTTTTTGTAAATCAGATTAATTAATTTCTACATGTGACGGATAAGGCGCAAATAACAGCAATGAAAGTCAATAGACAAACCTCTTGAATCTCGAGATGCGGTTTTCGCGAGCTTGTTTAGGCATCATTTTGCTACTTTTTCATGAAAAAAAATCGGACCAATGCATTTAATTTTTTTGAGAAACTTAACCATTTCTGTCGGAATGACGAAAAAAGCCCTCAAGCGGCGATATGTGAAACTAACAAAACTTCAAATATTATAATATTTGTAGACGAAGAATAACTTTTTTTAATTAACCCGAGTTTGTGAAAATCGGCTCAGCCGTTTCGAAGATACAGGATGTTCTTTACGGAAACGTTTGAATACCCCCCATCACTTCATTTTTAGAGATACAGCAATAATTGTCATACAAAAAAGGTTCAGATTATCGTCGACTTCAAAGACCGGGCATTTTTTTGTTAGGTTAATATAGCGGAATTCACAGAAACATCACTTTCTTAGATTCCAGTAAAGTCCTTAGACCATATAGTACATGGACTGCTATTCGCCCTATGCTTTCAATACAAAATGGATGGTCACGGATAGAGGGCACTGTAGTCGTGGGTATGTGAATCTCAGGGTAAACTAAAGTCGTGTAAACACCACTAGGATCGCTTAAAGAGCAGCTTTATAGTAACCGCGTAGTACGGGAAGCTTTAAATGCTCTTCATTATTTGCTATACGTCCACAAATAAGAATAAGTTTGCTTTTTTTGGGATATCTAGGCGATTAATCAATTGACGTTTGTTAATTTATAGGTTGACAATCTCAAATCGTGTCTCATCGGACAACTTCGGACAGGCTCGTTTACCCTGAAACTCACATACCCAGGCGATGTCCTTGACCATATTTTAGTTACAATTAGCAGTCCATGTACTATATGGTCTAAGGTAAAGTCACTAGATATAGAAAGTACCGCAATCATCCGCCATTTTTGGGCAAATTTGCTGCCAACTTAAAAAAATTGACAAATAAAATCTGAATAGCTGTAATTTTTTATAACCTAACTTCATAGTACCTACTGTCATGTTTTATAAAAGTATATACAGATACCGGGTGATTCATTAGAAGTGAGGACAATTTGAATTTCCCGCAAATCAAAAAAATTATGAAGTTGGTACTAACTGATGATCATTTATTTAATTGCAGTGGTGTATCGTCATGCTCTCAGGAAATCGTTTACTTATTTATAATCTACAAATACTGCTTCTGTTTTACCACAAATTATAAACTAACACTAGACACAGTCATGTTTGTTACATATTTTAGTGAATCAACTCTAAAAATTGTTCAAAATGGAAAAAGTAATAAACCGCAAATAGCACACAACAATTAACGGCGACACTGGTTTCTTAAATGACAGTCATGACAGAAAAAAATTACTAACGAAATTCAAACCGTCAATCTAATAATGCAAAAAATACTAAAACCTTACGCGTGAAATTCAAGCGATCATCACTTCTAATGAATCACCCGGTATCTCCAAACAGGTGGAACAATCCCTAACATTAAAGTTACTAGAATCTGGTAACTTCCGCCATTTTTGGGCAAAAATCATGCGTTCTCTCTCTAACACACGAGCCCAATGGATTGCGGTACTTTCTATATTTAGTGACTTTAGAATTACGTAAAGTCACTAGATATAGAAAGTATCCGCCATTTTTGGGCAAATTTGCTGCCAACAAAATCTGAATAGCTGTAATTTTTTATAACCTAACTTCATAGTACTGTCATGTTTTATAAAAATATATACAGATATCTCCAAACAGGTGGAACAATCCCTAACATGAAAGTTACTAGAATCTGGTAACTTCCGCCATTTTTGGGCAAAAATCATGCGTTCTCTCTCTAACACACGAGCCCAATGGATTGCGGTACTTTCTATATTTAGTGACTTTAGATCCCAGATTGCAATCACGCCCCTTAGCGGACATTTCAGAAACTTAAAAATATTTCCCAGGTTTTTCTCGTGGCCGTTTTAGTAATAACTTTTATTACCGCAAGCCTCTACGATGGACAGGTTCCCAGATACAGTACCTCGCATTTCTTATTTGGCCACCCTGTACCATATTATTTACATTCATAAAACGAAGTACAAAAAATGCGTACATGTACATAACAAATGTCTGGTATCTTCTTCTGTTAATTAAAAAAAAATATAGTCCAACCAATGGAATGGTATCACTCAAATGAAATGCAAAATTCCCAATCAAACCAAACCAAATCCTGTTTTGGATTTGATTCTTATCAATAAAGATAATACAAAATCTGTCTCATGCAAGAATTTTCACGGGTCGATTCTAGGTCGATTCCTTTAGGAATATCAAAATTACTTCATATACAAATTCCTAAAAATAACCAACTACTATAAATCAAAACATTTAAAACTTACAGTTATTGGCGTGTGTAATATTCTCTTTTGGTAATTAATTGACCTTATCTCTCATTGGAAATCGCCGCTTCCTTTAGAAATATGGATACAGATCGCTTTGATGGCACAGTTGCACCACTCTGGTAACATGATGAATGCATCATGGTTTGCTAGATATTATGAAAAAAAGTGATTTTTCAGCTTTTCTTTAAATCACCGCAGCTCCGTTGTTATTTGCGCGACATGAAAAGTGTAAATACAAAAATATAATTTAACTCTCAATAATATGGCCTACTTTGATGTACATAATATTTAGAAACTGTCAGTTACTTATCTACCGAGCTTTTTGCGCGGCGGTGTGTTTCGTTTGTTTCAAAGTCAACTTGGATGAATATTGCAATTTGTGAATGCCTGTATTTTCACCATATCTCTGCTTAGGAAACAGATATCAAAATGAGGGTTTTCACTGATATTTTCATTTTTTTCATCTTACAAACTTAAAAACTATCAACAGTGGCGTGCGTCTCTATTTAATTCAGCTGCTAAACATCTTAATAATTGCGTTGACATAACTAACAAAAGAATAGCGTATTTTTCAACGCAAGCTAGTGAAGTTATAACATTAATTATAAAACAATAATTTTCCTTAATTTTAGGTTTATTACATTTTGATATGTAATATAATACATTTTTTACCCCGTATCCAGAGTCAATGCATTTTTTACCCCTTGACTCCTGGAGGCGTACGCCACTGACCACAAATTTACGTACATCACACAGTACGAAGATTGATAGCAACTGTTCATAACCCTGGTTACCATACAAAGCTTCTTCAAAAAAATGTTGTTTTGAAGTGTCCTAGACAAAATTTCCACCCTGTTTTGAAAAATATGATCCATTTAATTCTGGGCATATTAGGCAAGTACAAAAACTATGTGTACACAATTTTCCCAGGATTAAAAAAATTAGAAGAAACTGCATGAATACATTTATAAATCATATGGAAATTGTTTTTCAACATCGTCGTGATCCCTTTCGAAGCAGTGGTAAGAAAAAGTCTCCCACCAGCTCCTTCCCTCATTTTTCCACCTCCCCTTTCACTTTGCCGTTGAACACCTTTTCCACTCAAATGTAACTTCAAGCTATTCAACCATATAGAAACGATAAATTTGATTTCCCAGAGAATTACTGTTGAAGTTTTCTTAGATCTTTCTCGTACGATTATTTTTTTTGTGTAATTGTTTGGGTAATACACTTTTTAGTTATATCGTTTTTGTTAAAGAATTTATTATATAACACCTGAAATAAATCTTAAGCACATATAGAAAAATCTGACATGAAACTTGATCTGGGTCGTACAAGCGATTCGAATAAACACAATTAATTGATTTAAAATTTATTCCGGAACAATTAAAACAAAATCGCAATGGAGAAAAGCTTGTAAAGCTTGTTTGGGCATATTACCCCGCACTGAGGTGGTCGATAATTAAAAATTTTAAAAACAACTTATCTCTAACAATCCAGCTAATTGGGTCGTAAAAGGTTTGTGAAGGAAGACCTGTACTCTAAGGCAATCGTTGCGCGTCTCCTTTTCCTACCACACTAACTTCGCGATCTAATTCTCGTAATCTGAATTTTAGCGGACGACTTGTTCGCTATGGCGACTGTCGCGTGTTTTTTTCTTACCCATTCCTATTTATACAAAAACCGATACGGTTCCAACGCAAAGTGACGACTCGTCTCATCCCGAAAGGTTTCGACAGCTTCCACGACACGTATCAACCGATCACAATCTACTCCTTATCTATTATATTCGTTTTCCGGGCATACACTCGCCTAGATACGGCCTCATTTGCTCATTGGTCGGGTTCCTGTCTGGGTAGGATACTCTTTAGGCAAAACTGCCATTTCTACCTGCGCGGACACCGTCTTGGAGTTAGTGGACGGAGTTCTGTCGACTAAGCGTCCAAGGCCGTTTTGTATAAATGTTCATGTTCGACTTTGTACTAGCCCTCCTCAAAAGAGTCGGTACCAAGCCTCTAAGGACCGCATTTGGGTGTATCGCAAGTATTAACACGGTCGGTTTACAGAATTTAATTACTGGAGGTAATTATCTTCTTAACTGATAACGAAGTAGTTAAGGTGGATGTGTTTTCATCTGTGCAATATTTCCTTTTGTCTTTCAAATTGTTGGACAAATTTAATACGTAACTCAAATGTTCGTAATAAAATTTCTCTTGTGCTTGCCTGGGAAATAAGCCTTCCTCTGATGTTATAAATCTTCGGTAATTAGTGTTTACGTTAAAATATTGGGGGTAATCTACAAATAATGGAGGAAAATATGTTTCCGTCACGTTATTTACTTAGATAAATTAAAAACAAAATGTGTGCAAAATTTTTACTTAAATTGTACCTGGTAGATACTGCTAAAAGCCAAGAGTAAATCTGATAGTAATGCTTTTAACAAGAAAAAAAGGCACAGATGTTCCATTATCGCCTCTTTTCAATGTTTTCCCTTTCCTTTACATAGAATATGCTTTTAAGTTAATTTGGTGTCACTCCGGGGTATGGAAATGCGCAAATTTTTATCTCTCTTAGGTCTCCACTCGATTTATGCATAATTACGTAAACACCGAACTGGGTACGGAGATGAAATTGTTATTATGAGACGCGGAAGCCTGTTACCAAGATTTAAGAATATTTTTGCTGTACCAAATCTTGCGTAATTTGCAAACGGTCGCGTTAAACCAAAAAAGTTTCGTCTACTTTAACAATCCGATGCCATTTACCGCTATTTTCATTCGGTTCGAAATGGAGTGTATCGAAAACGATTTATTTTCCAGAAAAGTTTTTGCTCGAGCGCGCTCACTTTGTATTTTAGATTGGAAGGGCGTCGGATTAAAGTTATGCAATTTTTTTAGTATTCGTTTCATTTCATAAAGGTCGGGACGATTCGCGTATATGAGATTTGAAATGCTTTAAATACATTTATTTTTATCGCACACATCTTAAATTTATAGCTATTGTTTTTGTGTTTCTTTTTATTTCGGGCAATTCTAAACACTTTATAACTTTGACGTTTAATTTTTTATTGTTTTCCTCCGACCCAGTCAATTTATTTGCAAGCTCGAGACGTACATTTTCCTCTCGCTGTGACACAAAGTGGAGTAATCTTTTTGTCTGAAAATCGAGTGCTTTTTCAATTTATTTTATCGATGTCTATTGATTTTTATTTACCGCTAGTCCAATCGGTTCAATAACTTTACCTTACGGCGGCTCCCAAGATTAGATTATAATTATTTTTTACCTGAAAGGGTGAGATTACTTAAACTTTCTTACAGTCACCCATTTCGGTTTGCACAAGTAGAAGTGAAGCACCACCCCCTACCACTTTTTTTGGAGCAAGAACGTGCTAAGTAAAAGAAACCTATACTAAGATAATAACGAATTTACTACAGGAATTAACTTACATCTAAAACCAGTGGATTACAAACGAAACAAGAAGCAAGAAAAATCGGAGATAACCTTTACAACAACAAACAAAAAAATCAGCAACGTCATTATTTAAACAAAATCAAACAATTCCTTTACAACATCAACATTTTCCTCGAATATGATCGAGATTGTGCTTAATTCCAAATTCCAACTAACATTTAACGTCAACAATAAATGAAACTCACATACAGGGTGGCCCATTGTTATTAGAGGTACCAAAGCAAAATAAAACGTCGTCATGGCATAGTTTACACAACAATAACACCGTAGTAAATGATTTTGTGTGATCTGACTTCAATTTGCTATTTTTCCCATTTGTTCTTGTAAGGATTTTAATAACATTATACGCTGAAAATGCTTATTGCAGTGTGTCACAGGCGATGCATAAATTGAAAAGTGCAAACATCTAGTGACAATCTGCACTGCTCCTTAGAGATTTCAACTAGCAGCTACTGCTAATCCCGGTGGATTACTCGTTCTCACGATTCTGTAACACGCTGTGCATATTTATGCACGTCTTCTAAGTACAATTGCAAAAGAGCAAAAGCTATGTTGACCTATTTGCAAAGGTGGAACGTCAGAAATTTGTTGACGTGATTGGAAAATAGTTAAATGGGTTCAATAGGATTCGTGACGCGGAAAACTAAAGGATATTTTGGGTAGCGGCCCCTAGCACACACCCGTGTAATTTGATATCATTAAGTTCCTGATTGAGAGCCATTCGAGGGATTTTCAGCTAATTTAGATTTCGAGGTTCTCGTCGAAGGAAGGATAAAGTATGGGATTTCGAGTTCGCTTTAGGACATCGTTAACGACTTTGTTTAGACGTTTTACAAATTGCTTACATCAGTTATAACCGGAGAGATCTTCGGTTTAGCCGCGTAATAAGAGCAACTTCCGCGAGTATCAGCATTAACGTTATCGCTTTACAAGCCACAATGCTTCATAGTGGTTACAATAATCGTCTCGAGATGGCCGCTGTATAATTTTCTACGTAGGTCTCTCGAATTCAAATCTACTGCCTACTAATTGACGATAATTATTTTTAATTGTACTAACTTCCACACAACTTAGACAATTAAGTTAACACGGTACTGAATTTAGGCCGTAATTATAACGCCGGTGGTCGTTTAGTTAAGGATAAATTGAAAACAAATTTGATTACAACACACTTTATTATCGGTGCCTACCTACACTATTTCAATTAGGAACGTAAAACGTGTTGAGAACTCTACTATTGTACACACTATAGTAAATAAATTGATATCTCTATAGAGGGTGTTTTTTTCGGAGCTTTAGTTAAAAGTGTCTGGGAAAGTAAAATAGGTAGGTTTTTGAAAATTTGTACTTCGGAGTTACTCTGAAGGCCGAATCGATGTAAAATATTTTCAAAATGGCCGCACTTCCGGAAATACCGGAAGTAGATAGTAACTTCGTTATTTTAAATGGCAACCCCTATTTTTTATTGCATTTTTGGATTCTACGTGAAATTTCAGTTCTTTTGATATTCATGTCATATCTGCCATTTATGGTTTTTAAGTTATTTTGACTTTAAGAAAAAAAATGGCGGATGCAGATGGTACCTTGATAATTGATTACTTGAAAACGGTTGTAGTCATGGCAACCTATTTTTATCAGTGCATAGAGAATGAATAGGGCTTTCTTTTAGTGCACTTAAAAAAAAGTTAAGTTGCGTACGACCGTCCCTATGGATATCCAAATTTATGAAACTTCAAAGACTAAAAACTCAGTTTTTTTTTAATGGAATGACCATTTTCTTACTATTCCATGAGATAGAGAATCGAAATAGGCATATTTTGACATTACATGTTCCTATAGCTATCTTTAACAGTTTCTGACTTATTCCCATTTTATTGAATTGACACTATTTTTTTCGGATTTTCTTTTTAGTAGTCGGCCATGATTCTATAACAATTGAATTTTAAACAAATCTAGCGACACTAATCCATCACCCACTGTTATAGGTTAACATAAGTTTTTCAAAAATCGAAAAATGACTCGCAGTGGTTTCACCTATTTTGGAATTTAATTATTATTTATGGTGAAATGGGCAGAATCGCGGCGCGTGCTTTCCGTACATTCATTCGAAAACTGGAACGAAATTGTATGAATTTTGGAAATTTTGTACCCCTAATGCACTACAAACCGTTGAAGCACAAGTGATACAAAGCTCTACAAGAGAATATTTAAGAAAATGAATTGAATTGCAAATGCAAGATTAACAAATTAAATTCAATGCAAAATATAAAAAACTTCCTTGAAACATTTTTGGTATGGAATTGTTGCTAGAACAGATATCGCTTTACCTCTCTTAATTTCCAGACTTATAAGTTGTTTAAGAAATTCAGTTGAACGACTGTTTAGATTTTTCAAAAATTTTCCGTCCTTATCCTTAATAAAATGAGTTATTTATTAATGAATATGAATTATTTAGACTAGAACTAGAATCAATGGTATTAAAGAATCCATTCCTTGATTTGTTTAAAATTCGATTGTTATAAAATCATGGCCAACTACTAAAAAGAAAATGCGAAAAAAATGGCATCAATTCCGAGATCAATTCAATGAAATGGGAATAAATCAGAAACTGTTAAAGATAGCTATAGGAACATGTATAGTCAAAATATGCCAATTTCGATTCTCTATCTCATGCAATATTAAGAACATGGTCATTCCATTTAAAAAAAACTGAGTTTATAGACTTTGAAGTTTCTTAAATTTGGATCTCCATAGGTGCGGTTGTACGCAACTTAACTTTTTTTTAATATATGGAAATGTGAGAGCTGATGAAGCGGCACAAATTTCACCACAGCAAAAACAAACCGATGTTACAGTTATTCCACCGTCAGACTGGAAAGCATATTTAAAAAAGAGTATTGTGACCCATTGGGAAATAAAATGGAAGAACTCCAATAACTTTTTAAGTAAAATAAAGTGCCACACAAGACCATGGATAAGCAGGTATAGCTTGAGCAAAAGAGAGGAAGTAGTGTATACGAGAATACGTATTGGGCATACCAATATCACACACCTTCATATGTTAGGAAGGTGTGAAATTAAAAATTGTAGTAGATGCAGCGAGCCATATACAGTGCAACACATTCTTTTGGGTTGTCCTGAATACGAGAATGATCGCAAAACGCACGGATTGCCCAAAAACTTGAAAGAAGTCCTTCATGACGATCAGAACAGTATTCAACGACTGATTTCTTTTTTAAAGAGTATTGATATATTCAATAAGATTTAACTTAGAAGGAGGTACATCAGGCGAAAGACCAAAAGCAGTCGAAGCCTTTATCACTGAAAAGAAAAAAAAGTACACTAAAAGAAAGCCCTATTAATTCTCTATGCACTGATAAAAATGGGTTGCCATGACTATAACTGTTTTCAAGTAATCAATTATCAAGGTACCATCTGCATCCGCCATTTTTTTTCTTAAAGTCAAAATAACTTAAAAACCATAAATGGCAGATATCGACATATGGGTATCAAAAGAACTGAAATTTCACGTAGAATTCCATTTGCTATTTAAAATAACGAAGTTACTATCTACTTCCGGTGTTTCCGGAAGTGCGGCGATTTTGAAAATATTTTACATCGATTCGACCTTCAGAGTAACTCTTAAGTACAAATTTTCAAAAACCTACCTATTTTACTTTCCCAGAAACTTTTAACTAAAGCTCCCAAAAAAAAAACCTGTATAGTGCTATGCGGTCACCCAACAGACACCTACCTAGCTAGCTCAAATTACCATTGTTTTCTTCTCTCTTTTCAAAATTCGTCTCAGGGCATGACTGGGTTCCGACACAAATAAAAATCTTAACAATAAAATAAATAAATAAACTTTCATAAGTTTGAAAAATTTCTAAGGCTTTAACAAATATCCGTAAATTCCCATGAAATCACTACTCAAATTTCGGATTAACATTCAGATCAAAATGAGTTTGTAAAGTCAAACAATGAAAATTAAACCTTTCCTGGATCTAAACTAGGGATTAAAATTGGCACACAATTTATTAACAAGAAATGACAAGAATTTATTCCTTAAATACAAAAACCTGTGAGAAAAAAATTAAGGCTAACAACGCCTTTTTCGAACACAAACGCAACCCGTTTACAAAACGGATAAGTCGACTCGCAAACAGCCTCGTTTATTTCGCATTCTTCGTACTTGAAGGTCAAGCCACCCCCATTCATCCGGTCCATATCGTTGTTTTCGGGCGATTCCGGACACCGCTTTGTTATCTCGCACATGGCGTTGTTAGTAAATAAATCCAATTAATTCGTCTGATAACGCCTTTCCAAAACATCTGGTCAGATGAGCCTGTTATCTTACGTCGACATTACGATTAATATTCCCTTAATTATGTGTTCTAAAATTTATGATACTCAACGACTAAACTTACACGACTTATGCAAGTTTGCACCTACAAATTTAAGCTGAGCTTAGCTTAAGAGTCGCTTAAAATCCATGGCAACAATTATTGAGACAATGGTTACCATGAATTTTAAGCTACGCTTAAGCTAAGCTCCGCTTAAATTTGTCGGTTCAAACGGGCATTAGGGCCAATCGAATATTTAAATATACCTTTGATAATTCCTTGATATAGGTATGCCAGCGATGCATTTTAAGACTTTGAAATATGCTTCCTATTCATTCACTCCAACAACTTTTCCTTCCTTCCAACTTCCTGTTTGTAATACGCTCGACTAGATTTTGTAAGTAGCGACTTTTCTTTTGCTTCTGCGACAAACCACTGAATGCTCTGTTTTATTTTTCAACCAACTCCATTTTATTTCTAAAGGCGATGAGTTTTATAAACACACTTCAAGTGACATTTATTTGCATGGCAAACATGGAATCTCGAATAGCGCTTAAACAAAAATGTATAAAGTAGTATAAAGTCGGTATGAATTTATTTTATTTTTACATTATAGTACAGGTATAATAAAACAAATACGATAATAAAGGCATATACTTGATTCTTAATATGCTATTTTAACACATTTAAAGACATTGAGCATTTACGAGACCCTAAAGGCCCGTAAAGGACTTTTAAACGCTCTTAAAAATTTGTATTTTATTCTGAAAGAATATTAAATGCTCCTAATGAATCTCAAAAGCTCTTATATGGATTTTAAACGCTTTAAAGTCAACTTGAACGCTATGGAGACCATTGAGGGCTATTGGAGAAAAAACATAATGTAACTCATGAAGGTCCTTAAAGTTTTTTAAAGGCTCTGAGGAACGCTAAAGGCTTGAAATTAACTTCTCACACACACACTAAAAGATTCTTAATAAATACTATCAACGCTCTAGAAGACTAAAATACTTTAGAAAACTCTAGAAGAGCCTTGAACAATACTCTTGAAGGACTTTTCAGAGAATTTTCTTAATGTGATTCAAAATATAGTTATTTTTAGGCTATCATCACAAAAACGTTGATTTTGTGGACGCTTTTGCGGCCATAAAGTTTAACTTTATTGTACGCTTCTGTCAAACTTTACTTTATTGTACACATCTGTCAAACTGTACCTACTTATTTGAAACTGATGTGTGAGAAACAGTAATCTATTTAATACAAAGCGTCTATCTGGTCAAGCCCCATCAAGGATTGGGCCATCCACGTGCGTTTTTTTCATTTTCGGACTTGTAGGAATGTTTCACACTATTTTGCATAATCACAATGTTCACATTTAAAATTATAGTTTGACGTTTCAATCTTTGCTGCTTGCAGACCTTTTTGAAGTGTAGAACCAAAACATTAGGAAGATGTTATTGCTTACATTATTATGCGAAGAATCACCAGCAATTGACCGAGAACACAAGTAGCTACCTATACCTGCCATCAAAGTAGGTAATCAGGTTTCTAATAATTGTACAGCATGTTAACTATAAGGTCTTGGAAGCCACAGTTACGAAGGACCTATTGCATTTGCCATTATTAAAATCTTGTGCAACGGAGGAAGTTGCGATTGTACTTTTACTCTCAAACGCCTGCTCTTATATCATATATGACTTAGGGTCGCAACGCTTGCAGCTTCCAAAATTTCATCCTGAACTGTCGCTATCACCCATTTTGATACGCACAAAACACACGCAAAGATGCTAATTATAATTTATTACATAGGACAGGAATTGCTTTGTTTTTAATTGTCTAAGATAACTATGATTTTCAGAAAAAATATGTTTATGAGCAAATTTTTGAATTCTTTGTTGATGATCGCCTAAAAAATGTTGTGTGCACCTTGGCCAAAAGTGATTTGTTAGGCCTCATCTGAATTGCGGCCTCGGCTACTGCCTCGGCCACAAACAGCAGCTTCGGCCAAAAAAGATCACTTTTACGGCCTTGGTACACAAATAACTATTATTATACAAGAGCATAAAAAGGATGGTTTTTAGTTTCCCTTTATCGTCGTGTAGAAACAAAACTTTATTTTATAGCAGAAGTCATATAATTCATTATAAAAGCTTTTAAGATTCTGTATTTAATATAGACGTCAAAAATAGTAAGCTTAGGTCGTCCGTGTTATGAATTCCATTTAATTTCGTGCTTCGCGTCCCACTTTTAATTAAAATAATGTCATTAGAATGCACAATAATTTGACTTTATCTACCCTGCTGTTAAAGCGATCACTTTAACTACTCTTACTGTTAAAGAGATACTTAGCCTACTCATTTAAATATATTAAAATGTCAATTTAACATCTGCTATAATAGAAATAAATCCGTCGCAATAGCGATTGGATAAAGTGTATTTTTCAAGCGCACCCGCAGTTTCAATTCGTTTTGATATGCATGTATTTAATTGTTTTCATGCGAAAGGCAAAATTGCTTCATAAGTACACAAGTTAAGAAGTAATCGTAAATAATTTACAAAAAGCGCATTTCCCCATTATTATTTACTAACAGCCCCGGCGAATTCTGACACCGACAACAACTTTGAAATTATTTGGCACTGTAAAATGTAATTGTAGGTTTTCGGTTTGATTGAATCCTGGATTGAATTGACTGGTTTGTGCTGCCAATTGGAGCCATAGGTATTTCAATTCTATAATTGGAGCTACTGGAGTATTAATTATTTACGTAAAAGTGCTGTACAAGCCGTATATCTCATTGTGTGTTATTTTGATTTTGATCAAAGGTCCGCGATATGTAAGTATTTTGTCATTAAACACGTGTTTTGAGATATCGTGTTTACAAAAAAATTTGTGCAAGATTGAGAGGAATAGAAACTCCATTTCCATCTTAACTGTTCGTAGTAAAGCTTCAATGGCGTATCAATCTCATTAATACTAGACGCTTCAACTAACAACTTTTGCTGTCTACCACCGTATCGCAAAGGGAAATGTTAACTAACTATTAATACCCTTAATAGTACCTATATATGGTTTAATGCGAAATGTGAATAAATGTCAATTTCTGTAACAATCTATTTAATCGTGTTAGAGTTTCAAATGTATAATTAAGCCTATCCTGCTCTAATCCCATGTTATTAACTTTGCCAGTAAATAACTCTATTATGTATTAAACTCGTAAACTATGCTGGAGTTCTCGACTAATTTGCTTTTAACGGTATCTATATCTTCTTTCTACGTCTGAAAGATTCACCTTTCGAAATTAAAAATGCATGGCGACAGTATAGAATTACCGAAACGAATAAAATTTATTGTGTGCTTTATTTTGATGACATTAATAAGGAATGTGCCGTGTTACTGATTAGAAACACTTTACTCATTAGCAAAAAGATCGTACCATCCATTTATTTTGGTAAATATTGAATGTGCAGTTTGTTAAATTAGGAATTATGAAAATTATGAGGCCATTTACAGGAACCGTGGACAGGAAATGGTAGACAGTGGTGAGACTAATCATTTTCTGCATATTTAATTATAATAGTAGATAATTCCTATCTCAATTACTTTTGCGTGCTTCAAATCTCAAAATCAGGATTCGTTCATCTGTGTATTGTAAGAATGCAATTGTTTTAGTTAATTGAAATAGGCAAAAATATATCACTTACCTGTCGTTCAATTGCTATTTTTTCCTTTTTTTCTTTTCTGGTACAAGGAGAATATGGCGAGGGAAAGGAAGAAACAGGATGGAGAAGATTTAATTGATTGACAGCTAATTGAATGCCCAACACTACCAATGACAACGCCAAAAGACCAAAAAACACCTCACACGCAATACAACTTTACCAACAACAACTATTGAATTGAAAAATGTTATCAATAATGTATCAATTTCCCAAACTAAAATTAAATCAACGTATGCATACTCCATCTACACAAAAATGAAAATAATACTATTTGAAACTGAAATTTAATCATCGGCTTCAACAGCAATTTTGCAAATAAAATTGAGTGCGTGGGTTTTCAAGGAACAGCCCAACTAACATGCGCTTCGTGGGGTAAAGCGATGAATGCAAGTCGAAATGCGAACGTTTACGATTATTTTTTTAACTTGTTTAACTTCTACTCTATATACCTATCTAAAATGGTTTTTTTAAGAAAAATTTTGCAAGTACAATTTTTTCTCCGTTTCTTATCCTCTTTCCATTGATGCATAGTAAAGATATGGTTTTCATTTCAAAATTTCGAGTTTTTGACCAATAACCGATTGGTAACTTTGAACGCCCCTCAGGATTAGAACGTTGCTCCGCAAAGACGCTAGAGACCACCTAATTGCTATGCTATGCACTGCTGTTGAATGTGTTGCGAAAGATTTTTGGCAATACAGGACGAAAACTGACAGTACACAATGAAATGTCAAACACAACTATCGTTTTCCCCATATCTTTTTGAGTTTGGGAGGCAGTAATTTCCTCATAGCTTTTTCTGCGGTTTTTAAACGATCATTTCTGTGTCATCGTTTTGAACGAGAGTCTTTAAATTAAACTGACATTTATTATTATACGGTCACAATGACACTTTGACAAGGTGTAATGATTAAAACACAGACTTTAGTCCCTTGGTATATAATGTACTATTTCCAACCCTGATAAGTATTGGAATTGAAGATCATTTAATAAAAACTCAAAACCATCCCCATATTTCAATTTAAAGTTTGAAATTCTTTATCTTAGCGACTAGTTAAATGAATAACTTGTAATGTGACCTACATAACAGTAGCATAACGCAATAATAAATTTCTAAATCATTGTAACAATTCGTCGTTTAAACTTCATGATGGATCATGGATATCTATTGGAATACTAGGAAATATAAAATGACATCGAATGTGTTTAATCCTTCCAATAAATACGTCAGTGAAATTAATGATACGAGAGATTGTTGAATTTCGCCTAATTTGTAAATGTCGGAGAATTTTATAACAGGTACAATGGCCGCATAGCTTTGCCTGGTGAATTTTGCGAAGGGGGCGGGTCAATAATTTCCGACTTCCAGGTTTACGGAGAACGAGGGATTTTCCACGTGAAATATCAGGTAACAACAATAAGTCCAGCTGTGACATCGAAAAAATGTTTGAAACTTTTTCCAATAGTTAAAAGCTGCTGCGCGACGTTATTGTATAAAACATTCCTACGCAAAATGCCAAAGTGTACTTATAAAAATCAGTTTCGGTGGAAATTTGAGTGCGGATTAGATCATTGTTAAGCATTATTAAGGAATATTTCCCTAAGGGAAACCGTAATGCCACTTTGAAAGTACAACTTTACAAGACTCTACTAATCTGAAAACTTGTTTCGTGACGCGTTTAACTTTGAAATTATTTGAAGTTCATGTTTGTTAAGTTTACATTAAGCTGCTTGTAGCTCGAATGCCAGTAAAGAATTTAATAGTCGTGTCCCTTGTTTATAGTGCAAAATTTACATTTGCTACGGTATTACAAGTTTTTGTGTGTTTGTAGAGTGGCATGTATTGCTCCCGAAGTGTTACTTTTACGAGAAGTTGCAGTTTACATTTGAATAAGTCCGAGTTGTAGTTCTCTAGAGCACACTTAGTTACTTCTGCTACGTAGACGTGACAAGTGGAATGTGTTAACACATTGGAAATGCAGGGCTCTTTTTCATCATAAATTTTGTTGCGTTTTTCAATATCATATATCCCTTGTCCATTTATTCAATCGTAGGAGAAATCGAAATCGATGTAAAGAAACTAAACTTAAAGCTCTTCCTGTCTTGGTCCTTTTTTGGGTAGTATGCCCAAGTCAGTATTGTTGATTTTGGAAAACTTTAACAAATTCAAGTTAAGGGAGTCTTAGGTACAGGGCCCAAAATAAAAGCACTCAAACGTTAAAAATTTTGAAAAATCGTGATAAACTTAAAATGTTTGACGCTGGGTATATATGTGGTATCAAACGACGTAGATGTTCATGTAGATTTCGAAATTGCGATAAAATACACGGTGTTCTATTTAAAATAAGACTATCCATTTTCTTTTCTTTTTTTAAATTGTTGGCAGGACACGACTGGGTTTCGACACAACAAAAAATCCTAACATTGACTTAAAATTTTTATAAATTTAAAAGAGCCGAATAGCCTAAATCAAACTCCGTTAATTACAATGAAATCACTACTCAAATTTTGAATTGAAATTAACCTTCGGATTAAAAGAATTTAGAAAAATCTGACCGAATATTAAAACTTTACCTGGATCTCAAATTGGAATTCAAATTGACACATATAATTGATTAATAAAAAGAAATTACAATAATTTATTCTGACACAACACAAAAAAATCAAATACAAAAAGCTGTAAACAAATTTAAAGCTAGCAATGCCTTTTTGAAAACACCCCGTTTGCAAAACGGTCAAATCGTTTGATGAAGTTAACAAATAATTAAATGACTCACTCAGCTAGGATGGCTAGACACAAGAAGAAATAGAAGAATTTTGCTTGCTGAAGACTTTACTGGAAGGTACAAATGCTAGGGTCAGACCCAGGTTAGAATACATTGACCAAATAATGGTCGACACGGGCTGTTCCTCCTACTTGGCACTGAAAAGGTTGGCTGAGATCAAGAAGGATGGAGAACTGTTACAGACCAATCGTGAGGATTGTCGACTTAGGAGAGAGAGGGGATACTAGTTCTTTTTCTTATAGCTACATCTTGAAGAGTTCCAAAATTAATTTACATTTTAACAAAATTAACAAGATTTCTATCTCAGGATGTGCACCCTTATTTGGCGGTTATTAAAAAAAGGGATATTTGAACATATTAAATGAACACAACATTGTTTGACTTTAAGGAGATTCTAAGAAAATGTAAGAGGATTCTAAGAAGATTTTAGTATGATTCTAAGACTTTAAGAATATTCTAAGGATTCTGTAGATTCCAGAAGTCCTACAGATTCCAAAAAGATTAAAGAAATTCGAAGATTTTAATAACAGTTGAAGACGCTTCCAAGATGATACGAAGGATTCTACGAAGACTAGAAGATTCCAGGAAGATTCTATGATACAGGAGTTTCTATAAATGTTCTAAGATTCTATAAATGTTATAACATCGAATTCTATAAAAACGAAAATCTTAAGAAGATTCTAAAAGTTTCCCAAAAGATTGTACAGAAACAAGAGAACCAGGTTTCGAGCATCCTATAATGAGATCCTAAGAAGATTGCACCAAGGTTCTGAGAAGGTCTTAAGAGTTCTAGGAAGATTGTAATTAGATTATATGATGATTCTAAACGTTCCAAAGGTTCTAAGATAATTCTATAAAACGTTTTTACCAAGGTTCTAAGTGGGTCCAAAAACAAGGGTTAAAAAGACTCTTTTGATAAATAAACAAATTCCTTGACAACAAAAATAGTTATTTGTGTACCAAGGCCGTAAAAGTGATCTTTTTTGGCCGAAGCTGCTGTTTGTGGCCGAGGCGGTAGCCGAGGCCGCAATTCAGATGAGGCCTAACAAATCACTTTTGGCCAAGGTGCACACAACATTTTTTAGGCGATCATCAAAAAAGAATTCAAAAATTTGCTCATAAACATATTTTTTTCTGAAAATCATAGTTATCTTAGACAATTAAAAACAAAGCATTTCCTGTCATATGTAATAAATTATAATTACCATCTTTACGTGTGTTTTGTGCGTATCAAAATGGGTGATAGCGACAGTTCAGATACCTACCCAAAATGAAATTTTGGAAGCCGCAGGCGTTGCGACCCTATGTCATATATGATATAAGAGCAGGCGTTTGAGAGTAAAAGTACAATCGCAACTTCCTCCGCTGCACAAGATTTTAATAATGTCAAATGCAATAGGTCCTTCGTAACTGTGGCTTCCAAGACCTTATAGCTAACATGCTGTACAATTATTAGAAACCTGATTACCTACTTTGATGGTAGGTATAGGTAGCTACTTGTGTTTTCGGTTAATTGCTGGTGATTCTTCGTATAATAATGTAAGCAACAACATCTTCCTCATGTTTTGGTTCTACACTTCAAAAAGGTCTGCAAGCAGCAAAGATTTAAACGTCAAACTATAATTTTAAATGTGAACATTGTGATTATGCAAAATGGTGTGAAACATTCCTACAAGTCCGAATATGAAAAAAACGCACGTGGATGGCCCAATCCTTG
This sequence comes from Photinus pyralis, assembly GCF_008802855.1. Taxonomy (NCBI): domain Eukaryota; kingdom Metazoa; phylum Arthropoda; class Insecta; order Coleoptera; family Lampyridae; genus Photinus; species Photinus pyralis. The sequence goes on from NW_022170510.1 coordinate 6,059,845, forward strand.
ATGGCGCGAGACCAGATAGACGCTTTGTATCAAACAGATTACTGTTTCTCACACATCAGTTTCAAATAAGTACAGTTTGACAGATGTGTACAATAAAGTAAAGTTTGACAGAAGCGTACAATAAAGTGAAACTTTATGGCCGCAAAAGCGACCATAAAATCAACGTTTTTGTGATGATAGCCTAAAAAGGGTTTTTATATTCGTCAATGTATAGCGTTCATTAATCAAGGTGCGGTATAATGATATTCAGACCTGTGATCTAGCACTAACGGTAAACTTAACGTGTTAGTTTTCTGTGGAAAACGTTATTTTGCCCATACCAATTAACGCAAAATAACGTTTTTTGTCAGATAACCTACAAGTTAAGTTTGACGTTCCTGATACTACTGATACTGATAACTGTTAATGTACCGGTTAGGAAGCGTTGATCGCTTTTAAATTTTGGGCTTCATAAAACAGAAATTGTTTTAATTATTATAACACTTTCGCAAGTCACTCGTAGACGAGGGGATGGAAAAAATGCAAGTCAACGTTGAAAATGTTGCAAATCCATTATTTTTATTAGGCAAATGTTTCATGCGAATACTTCTGGTGAATGTACACACCGACGAAAACGAAAAAGGAATTATATTTGACGGATGCTTTTAAATTATTAAACGCTCAACTTGAAATTGGAGCAGTCAGCCACCCTTAGCGTTTTCAATCGTTATTATAACACATTATACCTACGTCACTCAAATCGGACACCTTCCCAGGGGATCAAGCACATAAAAATATGCGCTTATCAATATACATTTAAGCATTTATTTTATACTTACAGGGACTTGCTTTTTATACTGGACGATTTATATATTCCCAGCTAATTTCGAGCGATTGATCGTCATCGGTCTGTTGTTTATTGTAAAGAGCAGCGGGTCCGTGAAGTTGGAGTGTCGACTTGAAAGGAATTAAGTTCCAAGTCTCTCATAATTTTGTACTAATTTGTGCTGCTAATTAAAAATTGTGTGCAATAAATAATATTTTGTACACAACGTCATTCGGCAGGAAACTTAAAAACAATTAATTGGCGCAGTTAATCATACCGTAAGGCCTTTAATTTGGTTTATTTCCATAGTTTTTAAAGGGAGTGGCATTTTTCCAAGGGGAGAGGGGATCAATATCAGCGTGAAAGGAATCTCATTCACGTCAGTTACAGTTCGGAATTTGTTGCATTGTATAAATTAGTGGTCGGTTATATTTAGGAATTTCCATATTGATTTGGCTTAAAGTAACTTTGATATTCCTGAAGAAATCGACCTATCAGAACCATTTATATAAAGAGATTTACTTTATTTATTGATAAGAATTAGATCCAAACAAAGGATTTTATTTGAGTGATTGGGAATTTTATTTGTGTTTAATTTCAGTGTTACCATTCCTTTGGTTGCATTAAAATTTTATTTAGCATTGAGCATTGAGAACGTTGAGAAGTTTGGTTGTATATGAATCGATGTTTAAAATAACATAATATGCAATTTTGATATTGAGTTCATAAAGTTTTATTTACGAGTTTTATTTAAAAAGTACGAGGTTATGAAAATATTTAAGTAATTGTCATTAGCATTACACTATAAGAATTTCTTATTGATTAACTATAAGGTTTAGTTATTATATTAAGGTTTTTATGACAACCCTGTAACCGCGTACATGTAATGTAATGCGTTTCATAGGAGAATTTCTTAGTAAAGTAGATATTTAGGCATATGAACTTAGGTAGGTATGTAACGGATTAATCTCGCGCAACCAATTTCTACAAGTTTAACAAGGGAAGAAGATACTTAGCAGAATATATCAATTTACACTGTAACTAACGTAATTAACCGATGCCTTTTCCAAGCGCAATTTAATCTCGTACTTTTAGAGTAATTACAAAATCATCTTCGGAAACCTTTCTGAAATTAAAAAACTCAACCCGAGTAATTACGTTGCACTACGATAAATAGAATTTTAAGAGGAAATGTAAAATTGGAGAAAAGAAATGCTCCTTTATACATTTATTGAAATATTTCAAAGCGATCATAAATTGAATAAGGGCGGAATTGTATTGAAGTCGCTAAATTTGGCGAAGGAGGCGAGATACGGCGGTTCAATCTTAACACGTCAGGAAGAAACGTGGTGAATGTTTACGGTTTAATTGATTTTCATTCTTTGTATATCTCAATCACTTTTGTGTCACATTTTTTCTTAGAAATCTCGACAACAAAGGATATTCACTGAACAAATCCTGCATGAATAATTCTTACAATCATAACGGCGGAAATTTCTCCTATATCCTAGTTACAGTATTTCTCCTGCATAATATTGTGAAGAATCTCGGGAAAATTATGTATATTCTGAGAATCATGCTATTATAATATAAGATGATCACCTGAACTTGGGGTTATTGGATTGTTAATTTTCATAACATAGGTATGTTTAATTAGGTACCTGATTTATTTATATAAAATTAATTGTTGATGAATTTACTTATACTCACATTTATAACACATTACATATTTAACAAAAGGAATTAGTCACATTCTCTTCCATTCCTTATCGTCGACTAAACCTTTATGGACTTCATGGCGCAAGAATGTTCTAGAAGGATCGTTACAATACGAAGAATTTACCTGGCAACAATTTGCGAAATTTTGTAACGAACTTAATCAAATACTTACGCATTATAAAAAAAAGGTAACAGAGAACACTGTAAGGAGGTAGTCATGATCGGATTTATAATGCCTATTTCTATATATTGAATTTAAAGATGCAATGAGACACTAAACGGTGTCTCTTCATTCATTTTTCTCCTCTTCCCCCCTCAACCAGTATTGATTTCCTGCTTGTTCTTTCGATCTCTTTACATTCCCATATCAGATGGTCAATTCTCTCTACACCATCTGCATTTCCTTTCTTCTTCTTCTCTCCACTTCTCCTTTTACCTCTCCTCCCGTCCGCATCTGAACCTCGCTATTAGTTTAATGTTTTTTCTTCCCTCCCTTAAGATGAGCAGTTAATAGCTCCTTGTACCTTTTAGGCTGGTCAGTCTAGGCAGGTTTATACAAGTGAGGTAGAAAAAATTAGTAATAAAGTGATCTCTGCGGAAATGAGTACTCAGTAGGGTCCTTATTAACCCCTCAAAAATCGCACTTTGTCGCATTAGTGGAACTTGGAAAAAAATGGCCGCCATCTTGATTTTTTTCAAATTTATTAAATATTTCGTAAAGTATACATTATATCAAAAAAACTCAAGAGACTTTTTTATGGAGAATCAAAAGTTACCTATATTAAAAAAAAGTTTAAGTCTATTGATCAAAAAACAAAAAAGTTATTGAAATTTATATGATTTGAGTAATTATCACATCTGTGTCGAGACTTCTGCCATCTTTTCCCTTTCGGCCTCTGCCCATCCGTTTCTGTCATAAAATTTTTGTCTTGGTTGCCATTATTTCCCATTTGTTTTCATCGGCGTTGACAAACATTCTTTCACCAATTCACTTTCTCTTTCTCTCCTTTCCTTTCCTCGAATTTTACCTCCTCTAATATGTAACTTTGTGTCCTTCCGTTTAGTCTCAGCACCCATTTGTAATACCTTCTAGTTAATTCCATTCCTTCCACCATTGCATCAAAAAGGCATTTCCTTATTTTGAACTCGTTTTTGAATTTCTTTTTTCCTATTCCCCACACCTGTCTAATCACTGCTTCTTTTTTTTTAATTCCCTTATTTCGTTGCTTCTGGTATCCTAAATATTTAGATTTTCTTCCTCCATCTATACCATTTCCCCCATCCGCTTCCATCTACCCCTTCGATTTTTCTACATTTAATTTCAGTTCTTTTCTTTCCCGGTACCTCTCCAATCTTCCCATCATTTCCTTCATGTATTTTCCTCTTTTACCATTATTGCTGTATCAGCAGCGTATACCAGGGATTACATTTTTTTCTTTTCACTGCGATTCCTTCACTTTGATCCTGTCTTAATATTTTAAGTGGACATATCTGTCTCAGTTCTATCCTCTAGTATCCTCTTCTCTTTCTAACATTTCATTTAACACCATCGCATATATTTTGTAGGCAGTAGCCATTCTTCCGGTAGTCCTTCTCCTTTCCATATCATGTATACTGTGGCGAAAATCCATGCCTCATTTCTCATGTCACTCCTCGCCTCTTTCCCTTTTTTCGGTCTCTTAATTGCTGCTTAATCTCCTCACTTTATATCTTGTCTCGTTCCACCTCCTCTTTTCCATTTTCCTCTGTCACACCCTCTTTCTCTTACTCTTTTTGTGACGAACTTCGGCAGTAAGTCCGCGCACAAATGGCATGAAAGCGCACAGCAATTTCCCTAAGCGGGAATAGTAAATAAGCGGATTCGGTACATATTTACGAAAAAGCAAATGCAGGAAAGTGAAACAATATCCCCACCCCCCTATTTATAATTAATAAAACGGAAAGTAACGAAAAGCTTACCTTATAATGAAACGGAGCGATAAGGATTACTAGGCAAGAAAAAGCAAAAGCTATAGATACGGTGCGGTAAAAGCCAAATTTAAATATGGCCCTTAAAGTGTATCTACGGAAAATCTCAAAAATTACGGTACTTACAAAAGTAACTTGGAAAGATGCAACAGGCCAAAGATCCCCCTTAAAGTACGGATTTTCCTTTTATAACGTAGGTAATTCCAAGCCGACCAGCGTATTCGGTTAGCTAAATCCAAAAATCCAATTTATGCGGCCTGCTGACGTCATAAAATTCTGAAATTGGTTCCAAAAATTCCAATCCATTTAGAGCGCTTCTTTTGATACTCCAGTCTACTATGTGGAATTACGCATGGCCTTGCTCGGTTTAGATTTTTGATTATGAAACCCCCAATATAAAATCGGATTCATAATTCATATTTTGGAAGATTCAGAAGATTTCATTTCAAATTTATAATTCCACTTGCCACAACATTGAAAAATGTTTTCTTCAAGGGAAGTGGGTTAACTATTAAAGGTGGGTGTCACCTCTTTGAAAGCCTCATTCAAGCCAGAACTTTTTCTCTTCATACATGCCTTGAGTGGTTGTAACTCAACATCCTGCGTATTTGGCTTAAGGAAAAGGTAAAAGATGTCCATGATCGAAAAAAATCCGGATGGCTCGAAAAGTCAAATCTAGCGCGGCTCGAAGGACCAACTGTAGGGTCGTAAGGTCTAATGCTCACCCAAGCAAATCTTTCAAAAGATAAAATTCGGTCGGGGACTATCTTAATTTCAAATTCGGTACGTTACCGACAGTTCGACGATTATTAACTAGAAATATTTATTGTAAGCGTTACATGCTATTTATATCACAGGTTTACTTCCTTAACCTATGTCAATTATGTTCAGGAAATGCAACATTGCCAACAATATGCTTCAGATTGTTTTAGTACATTTGCAGATTATTATTCTGCATTTCGCTTTATTCTGGGAGATTATCTTCCCTTTATTTTGGCAGTCGCTTTAAATGTGTTCTAAATGAACATTAATTATCAAAACTATGTTTTAGATTTTAGAAAAATGTGTAATTGCAGTTTTCTACTCGGTTTTCTAGTATAATTTTCTAGGATGACATGATGATTTTTAATTGAATCTAAGAGTATTTCCCTTCATAGTAAGGTAGAAAAAAACGCCCACGTAAAATAAACGCGTTCTCCCAGCATAACTCATTTGGGTCAGCAGAGATGCGGAATTTAAAATTAAATTTTCGGCATAAAATACGAGTTAATTAGCTGCTTTTCTTACTGGCGATTACAAACTGGAATTCATAAATTATAATTACTTAATAACTCAGTAACCCCACAATAAATTTTAGACTCATACATAAAGGGCATTCCTATTTTTCAAAGGGGCATTTTAAAACTTAAGAGGTAACAGTGAGTATATAGCAGTTGATCTTTCGGCGATATCTTTCGACACGTTTTAGCAATGCATTTAAGAGCAAATTAAATGATGTGTTAAACGGCGAACGACGACCTGAATCTTGAATCTGTGTGTGACATTTATAAACTTTGAGCAATAAAGCCGAAAGCCAGATTAAGAAAATAGCTAAAAAAGAAAGTTTATGATGTCTTAATGAACAAACCACATTAAAATTTTCTGTAAATTAAACCAAACTGAAATTTAAATATGAAAGAAATTGTAGTGGTAGGTACTAACTTCTTCTTCGGTGCCGACCGTTCATCATCCAATGTAGGACCTTACTGTTTTTATCTCTTTATGCCTTTCCATTCCAGTGCACAAATTTTACATTTGCTGATATACTTAACGTTTATGTTGGAATTAGCTCGATATTTAGTTCGGTTTCGGCCTCATTTGCTGATCGCAATTTGTGCATGAACAACGAAAATAATTTAAGGCGCCGTAGGGCTGATTGATTGATGTTCAAACGGCGCGTCCTTCGGAATTGCGAAATGTTGCAAATTCCCATCGACGAATGAGAAAAACTGAACCAAATTGTAAATCTAAGTGGTAGGGTAAAATGAATTCGTATCCGACGCCAGCCCTTTCAATTGTTGCTTTTAATTTCGAGTTTTTTTTCCTGCTTGTAGAGGGGAGGGCGTTGAGAACGAGATAAATTATATGGGAAGATCAAGTGAAAAAATACTTTTCAAAAATGCAATTAGTATTATAGCAATAGCGGTAATTTCTCTTGGAGACATCTGTTGGCAGATAATTTAATTAAACACTAATGTTTGGATAATTCCGTACAAAATACGTTTTCTCTTTCAAACAATATTAAATTAACGTCGCAGCAGCGATACCAGTTTGCCGAAAGTGACATCGTTGGAGTAAAGCGCTTTTCTATGAGTTTCCATTTGCTAAACTGAACGTGAATTAATTAATTTACTCTTCAACGTCTACCAATTACACTGCGAGATTTTTTGCTCGAAATGCTCAACGTTTGTATGGGGGTGAATTATTATCCTGGATAATTTCCGTCTACTTACTGGTGTCGTGACTTTTAAGTTTGGGAAAAAATTAAGTAGTCGCTCTTTTCCCTTTTGAACTGGCTTTCGTGTATTTAAAGATCGTGTAATGAAATAACTTTATACATTGGAGAAATCTCGCCTCATTAAACTGGCCGACGTATATATGGGTGGGTTTGGGCAGAATTTGAATTTGAAATACCCTTACAAATAATATCTCTAATTAGACGTTATTCTCTATTGTGTAAAGTTATTATTTTTTAAATCTATTTTAAGCTTAAGACACTGGGGGCTGGAAACGGATCTCATTGTTTTATATCGTCCTTTTCAATTTAGTACAACTTTATTTCCTTACAAAAAACCGTTACGCAAGCATAACTGTGTACAATTCTTTCAACCCTTAATAAAATGTAAATAAAATTTGCATTTTTAAAAACCTCGTTAAGCTCTCATTCACGATTCACGACCACAAATGAACAATTCTCTTCATAATTTGGTTATTATTTATAAATCAATATTTAATACATATATTGATGATGGAATAGTGTGAAAAATTGAAAATAATTGCAATAATTGAGTAACCTTTTATGGTATCACAGGACAGTTTCCACCCTACGCATTTGTACGTCGAACTATTGATTCATTTTCAACATGACAATTAACAGTTTTACTTTAACACAGTCCCGTAGAGCTTTACCATATAATTTTGATACCTCGTAACTTTCTATGATATTAATAGTGTAATACCTAAACCTAAACTGCAGTTCTAATCAATAAAATCTCAAAAAATTGAACTTTACCTGTATCTATAAAATTCGAAAAGATTAATCCTAATTTAGAGCTACCGTTACACTAATAAAAATGTACTTTTAACTTGGCGCTCCGTACTATTGATCATTACGAAACGGAACACTTATCGAACAACTCTCGTACATACTACTCATTTGGTGATATTGCATTAACGAGAAGTGAGTTCTACGGTTATGACTCAGATGTAAGCCCAAAAGTATATGGTTGATATATGTCTTTGTAAAAGAAAAATTACCCTTTATTAACATTTTTGCTTGTTCCGAAAAGTGCAGAAATATGTAGTACCTACAGAAAACAACATTTTTTGCTTTTAATTAATTAACGTATTACTTTCTTTAGAGAAGCTCTGCAAGTTATACTTTTACGCACGGGTTGAATTGCAAGACGGCAAGTCAGGTTATTGATTATGCGTACAAAGTTAATTTAACTGTACGTTCTCTAAATTATTTCAACAAAATACGATTTAATTAAAGCACGAAATTAAATTATTGCAGGAATTCTTTGTTCTGAATTTCTCGTATAAGGTTCGTAAATCTTTTTTAAATAGTCGATTGTCAAAATGGGAGTTCAGTAAGTTAATATCCCGAATATAAATCCTTCGCACTTTCTAACAACTTACCCAGACCCGTGCTATTAGTTCTTGACAACTTAATGTACGTTTGCGGCTTTAAGTTAACATTCGTGTGTAAACTTTAAAACGAAGGTTAAACAAAGTTATGTATTTCATTAACAAAAATTTGCTATTTAATTATGTAGTTTGCGAAAGTAATTTATTTCATATAGCCTGCCAATTTTCTAACTTGAAAGGTTCATAAATCGAATTTGGTGTCTCATTCATCGAGATTTTGCGAATTACGTTACGTTACAGTATTATGCACTTGCTTTTCCACGTCCGTCGATCTGTTCCTTATCTTGCCTAAATAGTATCTTTTTCGCAAGATTTAGAGCGGTGTCCAACTGTATCTAAGGGAACGGAGAAGATATTAATAGAAATAGAAATTAGTTCCGGTGTAAGAATTTTTAATGCAACGTGAATAATTTTATTTGATGAACGAAATTTATTTAACTTTCACGAGGTGGTTAGTTTCCCTTTATCGACAATCGACGTGTATCATACAACACTTTATTTTCTAGCAAAAGCCATAAAAATCATAAATCTGAAAATTCCGTCGTTTCCATGGAAACAATATCGTATTCTGTTTTGAATTTCATTATATTTCGTGTTCCGCGTCCCATTTTTAATAAGAATTGGAATGCATAATGACCTGTTAAAGACACACTTAGCCTACTTATTCAAACCTATTAAACTTTAGCATCTGCTATAAAATAAAAGTCGTTTAGTCTATTGCTAATCCTCAAGAATCCCGATATTTATGATGATCGATTACGGCGATAATTGGTGCTCACCCCTAAACATATACTACTTGATTTCTGTCATTTTCAATGATCTTTGGATTGAAAAGGCAATACGAATTTTCAGCACGCGGCTTTTAATGATGTCGTTAGCGTGCTTTTTTAATGAACTGCAGCCATTAGGAATAATCCCCTGCCTGTCGAGTTTAGTTTACAAAACTTGCGGTGAAGTACGGATTACGCTGACATTCACTTTATTTTTATTCAGGAAAACCAGAACTACCTACGTGTTTCTATCAAATGACGCCCACATTCAGTTATTCAGTTTCAGTTGGGAACGTCGAGGCGGAGTGTATAAAACTGTGGTAAAATAGCTAATGGAAACAGTGTCACCAAGCTAAATGATGTTGATAATTTGCTTTATTGATTTGCAAATGGAAGTTCAATGTCATTTTTGTTTTAAAATTTACTAATTTCAGGACTAATTTAGTCTCAGTACTCTCTGAGTGAGCAAATTTACCCAGAATACTCCGAAAATTAAATTTTCTTATTTAAGGATGATCAGATGGGGTCTATTGTTAACTATTGGAAAGTGTTATAATTGAGCTGTTCAGATGCGTTTTGATTTCTATGTTATAGAACATTCCCCCGTCTTATACTTTGCAATATTGCAATTGGAGGGGGCCCCATTGTGCAAATGGATACACATAATTGAACATTTTCTGACGCAAGTTTGAAAGCTAATTTAAATTAAAATGTATATTGGATAACTTTTACACTTTTTACTAATAGAATGTATAGGTATTTATTATATACGAGGGCGCCTTTTTAAACTTTTGTATCTAACGAGGTAGTAGGAAACGGTACAGGACTAGAAGCACTACGTGCACCCGTTGAACTTTTTATTCAAATGGCTGTTATTATACCTTTTTGTTTGTTTGGTTGTTATTACGTTAATTTTTTATGGTAATCTACAAATAGATCGCTAAGCTATACAGAGATTTTTTTATACAATTTTTGCTTACTTAGAAATAAAATCATGTACTATTCATTTCACTGACAATGCTAAAGCTAAACATAATGCACATGACAAATATTTCAAAATGCGATCATTATTTGAAAAAGTGAATTGAAGAAATTTGGGGGTTTTCAAGAAAACCTGTTAATTGATGAAATGATTGATAGGCACTAGGGTCGGCAGTCGCAAAAACAATTTATAAAAGCAAAACCAATTCGTTGTGGGTGTAAACTGTGGGCGATGTGCGGCCAAGACGGATACTGCTTTTGTTTTTCACTTTTTGCTGGAAAAAAAGCCTTTAGGTAGTTTTAGAAAAGCTATCAGTAGTATAGAAAGTGCGAAGAGCAACTGGGTGTGTTTGGATAATTTTTTTAGTAGTCACGCCTTATTTTAGAAGCCGAGAGTTAAATGGAATGACAATAAGTGTGTTTCAATGGGCACAAATTTTGATCAGGTAGAGCCTCTAGCAGTTATACGGAGGAATAAGAAGGAATGCCAGTTCCTCATTCCAGAGTGATTTATAACTACAGTCAATACATGGGAGGAGTAGATCACCATGACTGGCTTTTAGAAAAACACAACATTGCCATCCGAGGAAAAAATTGGTACTGGTGTTCATTCACTAAGATGATAGATGTCAGTCATTAATTCATTTCTGCCGTATAGAAGAATCAATGGAAAGAAATAAATAAATTTGAAAGATGTTAGGCGCGAAATTGCGGTGACCTACCCTTATTTTACCATCAACTTAAAAACCACGCGTGCCAGATGATGTTAGACTAGATGAGAAGGTACATTTTTTGGGAAAGAGAGCCAGCTAAAAAAGATGTCAATGTACCTCTTGTAAAAGTAGACCCCTTACTTACTGCAATCAATGTAGCATATTACACTTTACACCACCTGTTTTATAAAATATCACCGCATGAATTAGATATTGCATCCTAATAAAATACATATTTTTATTCTTTTTTACTTATTCGCCCAGCGATATACTATTTATAAATCAACTTTTTTTTAAAAAAATCAATTTATTTTATAATTTTTTTTTGATACATTTTAACCAAAATAACATAAGCAAACTGATTTGGGCCTGAGTTAAATGTAATTTAGAAAAGATTTTAGATAAATGGCTAGTGTATGTAAGATAATTGGGTAATTTAACTTATTTCTTACCAAATTTACTAATACAATCCCCTCACGTTGTTGCTTTTTAATGTTTCCTTAATCTATGTTTCCTAATTAAACTCATCATTAATTCTTCGAAAAAACCATTGGATTAATAATAAGATATAATAAATTTTATAATATAGTAGTATATTGTATGAACCAACAACTTAAGTGAAGAATGTTTATGCTGTATACAGTTTTCTTGTTAAATTTACTAATTTGCCGGTATAGGAAATTTTATACGCGTACCGCTTCATAAGAAAAGAGAGCGGAACTAATATTCGAGAAAATAAAGCGCGTTACGATAAGAATCGAGTGTTCAAGCAGATAAAAGTCGAAATGCTACAGTGTTACCGGTTCTAAAAACCTTCGCATGTATAAAAAAGATAGTGAACGCTTAGGTTTCGTTGGGGTTTTTTGATCACTGGAGCTCGGCGAGTACATAAGTAAAAATTGGGTGAGAGAAAGGCGCGCTTATCCAAACTTTCCAAGCGAATCTATATGCCTGCGCTCTCATATGTATTGCTTAGCCAAACCTTCAAGGCAAACCTACATACCTACATAACGAAAATTTATAGATCGCTGGGCTTTCAAGGCAAATCTTGTGAGTTATGTACTCCATTTTTTAGATCGCGTAAAATTTCATTGTTAGTTAAAAGTTCGTACCGAAAGCAGTAGGTATGTAAAAGAATCGCTAGTCGCGCTTTTATTTTGAATAGAATTGTATATCGGGTGTTTGTTTAATTACACATATTAAAAAATGTAGGTAATTAATTAGACTCGAAACGTGATCACAATATAGGAATTGAAACTTTATTTTATATTAGTTCGTTACATGACGTACAGTCTCTTGTAAAAGTAATGTCCCTCGGATACCTACCACTGTAGCATAGGTAACCAACATCCCAACCGACTAGTCCAAGTTGGATTTGGGGGTGTGGGAGGTAGGTAGGTATCTAATGCGGTTCGTTTTCAGCAGGTATTCCCACTTTGCCAAACTAAAAATAAGTTAGTAGAATGAAAATGAATGGCATCGATTTATTAGCTCAAAAGATCTGCGCTGCTTTAACCTATCCTTGGTTTAATACAATAGAAATTTTTACATTTCAATTGGTTTGGTTCGTTTTAAATTTGGAAATAGTTTAGCTAAAATAATGACATTTACTTTTAATTTTTTCGAGTAGATTTTCTTCTAACAAAATAAATGTGATGATTTTGTCGTTTTATACTGACATTGAAATTGAAGTCTCATTATTAATTACTCGGGCCTCCTAATGGAATGCGATTATCTGCACTGGAAGCGCAACAATGCCGTTCCTTTTGTAACTACCACCTCCCATTCCTTTCAAACCCCGGGATGGCACCCGCGGAAAAATTCGGCTGTTTTAATTATTTTTCCCTAATTTCTAATCATTTCACCTGCATGAAAAAGCCGGTTTAACTGGTAACTAATTTTTTTGTCAAAAAATATTATACCTATAACCTGGACTAAATATCCTTATAAATGCCTACCTACTCAGAAATATGCAACGTAAAAGCTCTCCTAAACTAAATTCGATATTAAATCAACCACGACCAAGTATCACAAATGCATATCATTTAATTTCTGATGTTAGTTACAAAAGAAAGGTATTGTTGCACAGTGCACTTGTAGGGCAATTAATCGCATTCCATGAGGAGACCTACTCGCAAGTAATTATTAATGACACTGGAATTTCAATGTCATTAAAGGACAAGAATATCACCTTTATTTCGTTAGAAGAAAACCTACTCAAAAAATTAAAAAGTGAAAGGCCATTATTTTGTCTTAATAGTCTCTAGCTAAACTATTTGCAAATTTAAAACGCACCAAACCAATTGTAAGAAATGTAAAAATGTTTACTGCACCAAGCCAAGGATGTGCAGCGCAGATCCTTTGAGCTAATAAATCGATGGCATTCACTTTTATTCTACTAACTAGTATTTAGTTTGGCTAAATGGGAATATCTGCTGAAAATGAATCGCATTACTATAGATAGCTACCTCGCACACCCGCAAATCCAACTTGGACTAGGCGACTGGGATGTTGGTTGCCTATGCTACAGTGGTAGGTACCTATCCGAGGGACATTACTTTTACAAATTAGATTGTACATTAGGGCTTGTATTCGAACATACTAAAAGTCGGGACCAAAACTCCACTGGCTCGGGCCATCTTGGAAAAAAGGTGCTCCAAATCACTTTTTCGCTGATATCTCGGTAACCGTGCATTCTAGCAAGTAAAGTTTCATATAAAAAAATAAAGATAATAAAATTTTGTATTAAAAAAATGGTATGCACTTTTTTGTATTTTCGTTATTTACGTCTATATTCCACATTGAATATAGAGCATAATCTTTTTTCAGATGTAGGTGCATTACTTTCAGCGCTCGCGTGCTTTAAACATGAATATGTTTAAAAAATTGATCTATTTAACATTTTAGGGCCTGTTGACCAGTGAAAAGAAGGACAGTTTTATCTAAAATTAAACACTTACGACATATCGTACTCACTCAACAGATGCGTGTTTTGTCTTTCTCGTTAATACAATCACTGTTAATGTATGGAATTGTTGGCTGGAGGTATTTAATGCTAGTGAATCCTAATACAGCCTTATACAGGGTGGTGCCTAGCCTAGCACGACGCAGCACAGGGATTTCAATGGTAATTTCTTTATAGTCAATTACTAGCTCCCCTAATTATTTTAGAGCAAAAGTCTAAAGAAGTTTTTTTAGAGAAAAAAATACTGCATCTATTCATACGATTACTTATAATTTTCCGTTTTTCAAAATGGTAGAAATCGGCAAAATAAAAAATCATATATTTATAAATCAGTGATGCTTAGGAATCTTTTAACAAACTACAAGCGCATCGCATCTAAGTTATCGTTGTTTGACGTCCAACGATTTTTATGTTTAATTCTGTAATCTTGTACCTACTACAAATACCACAAATACTACAAATATCCGATAATTTGAAGGATCTTGTATAATCCATTAGTCCAGTGACATGCTATTCTACAGAATTCTTTTTATTTTGCAAATTGTATCAAATCTTTTTTTCGTTTTCTTCCTTTATATTATCACTCCTTTCACCATTCCCTGTAATTTTATGCGCATTTTTCGATCACCCCGCGTTCTGCGTCAGACCTTAGTTCCGACTTGTAGTGTTTTTATCTTGTGTTGATTTTGCCGCATTTTTGTATTTCGGTCCCTTCTTGACACCTTTTTTGTACTACCATTTTATACCCCAATGCAATACCTCTACTAACGTGCGAGGGGTAAAAACGAATACACCTTTTTGTAAATATCTGTGAAATCCCGTTCCCCTGTATTTTAATCGGTAGCAAAATTGCTACCTACTACTCGTATTTAGTTGGGTTATTTAACAAATTAAGGAAGATATTCGAACGTGCGCAAATTAATCGTAAAAATCGAATTGATGATTAAGCCATAATTCACAGTGACTTGCAGATGATGAAAATCGATTTGGTAAAGATGAAGTTCAAATGAGTCTGAATGCTGACAAAATGATTAAAACTAGCAGCTAATAACGGAGCATGATTCAATACCGAGATCATATCGTTGTGTAGATATACTTACTTTTATCCAAATGTAATTAATTTCGGGCGACCATTAACCGTGAAACCTATGTCACAACAGTGTAACAATTGCCCTAACGTCGTGGTAAGGGACACCCTCTATAAATGTAATTCAGTTATAAGTGTGACCGCATATGGGGTGGCAACGGTGATATCAAACGAGAGGGTTGTGTACACAATGTCTGTCATGTGCAGTCCTCAACAATGCCGACTGCAGTAGGTATTGGCTACTTAAAGTTGTTGATAAAATGTGAGAAAAAAAATTCGGACGAAAAAGTCTTTTTTCGTTTCAAAATCCTAATCAGTCGGCTCTATGCTAATTTATTGCTCTTTGTCTGGCAAGAGAAAAAAAGTTATTTTCAAATTTCGCCACATTTGTCGATAAATCGTTTTACTGATGTATAATTTGAACTTACCAGAAGTCTTATAATTCGGGGATGTCATCATACAATCGCAGTCTCGTTTTTGTACGTTATTCTAAATTCAAAAGATCTTTTTTACCTCTTTTTTTCTCTATAGCATTCATTACAGTGTCACATTTCGTTCGAAGTCGGAAGTAAAGAAAAATTTTAATGGAAGCCACGAATCTAACGAAATAAATAAATATATAGTTTGCCGTAGTTATTTTTTCGGTAGTAATAGACAAATTATGGAAACGTTTATTTATTTACTTAAAATAGTGTCGAACAGTCGCTCTTCTTTTTAATACTCATCGACTCGCTTCCCTCGAAACATTCTTCAGGGGATCTTCCTCGCCCTCCTTCGTATGTTTCCTGTAGCATTCTATTAGACGCCCACCATGTTTCACAGCTCTATATATACGTTATACAGGGTGGTTAGAACCAAAGCTCTCACGTTCAATGTTTTTTCTCCGGTATTTTCTAATTTAACACCATTCATGATTAAGGTAGTAAGGAAGAAAAAAAAAGGCTTTCTAATGACGTATTACATGGTCGCACTCAAAAACCATGTGGCCAAAATAATTTGAAATGGCAGCGTTCTAATTTCCATGTCTATATCTCATACGGTTTTGAGCGTGAGAGCTTTGGTTCCATCTTTAATAGAGACTGTCTATATTCTTTGTTCAGTTTTAAACTTGATTTTTGCCTCAACCACTTATACCGTGATATTGCACATTTAAAATCCACCAATCTCCCTTCCTTCAGCCTAGACTTCTGTTCCGCAGATAAATAAAATTTTTAAACCTTACTTTTCCGCTCTTGTGTTCTTTTTCTATTACTTTCCTCGTATTTGTAATGCCGATTCAGTCATCTTCTTTATTAATTCTTTTTTTAAGAGTAATCTTTAAAAGTATCTTGGTCTCTTCTCGGAAATACTCCCCTATATATAGATGATCTGACCCGAATAATTTTTTCCAGCGCGTTGTTTAATAGGAGCATTGTTAACGGATTCTACACCTGTCTGATATTTGTCCGTTTCCATTTTTCGACTATTTGTACTCCCAAACGTCATTTTTGTCATTTTTTTGGTGTATCTAACGCTTTCAAGGCCCCTAGTAGTTTGCTTCTTTATAGAGCGTCGTAAGCATTCTTAAAATCATCAAATATGGCAGCAGGAATAAATTTTGTCTGGAACTTTGTAAAAATTGTAGTTTTGAAGATATATTCAAAGAAGTTTTTTATAGTAGAAAGTTTGCTACCAATCGACCTACTTTAAATTTGTGACGATTGGCGTACTTCCGCATGGTTAAAGAGGGCATTTCTTTAAATGTAACTATTATTTTTTCTTCTCCCGAAAATTTTATTGAATTATTTGATCTTTTCTTCCTCTCACTGTTTGTATCATTTCTTTGATATCAACCGAAATGCAATAACTACTAGATCTCGTTATACCTACTTCTATAATTGTAATTAAACAAAGACAAATTATCACTGTTAATCATAAAAAATCTAGCAGGACTCGTAAGCAAATCAGTATACAAAGAAAGTATAAAACAAAATAAAACTACCGAAGCTTCACAATCTTCAGTCTATTTTCATGAATCTGCACAACCCCCATTAAATTCTATTCATTCGCGAATTTCCATAATTTAATGTTTCCTTTAGTTGCAGTACGGTGCTTATTAATCTACTTTCTATCATTTTTGCGGAAATTTCCTACAACATACCTACATATTTCAAATAACTTTCCAGTCTCATGATTCACATTTAACTTATCTTTCCAACTTTACCTTTCTTTTAAAACAGTTTTCTAAACTTTATACCTCTATATCAAAGAAAGACAATGAATTGATGGTTAAGCTTTTAAGGGAGCTAAAATATGAATTGTTGGTTTTATATCCTCCCACTTGATAGCTATACCTCATTGAATATAAAGCGAAGAACTGCACTTCTTACCACCGAGAAAGTTTACTTACAAAGTCAGCACCCATTTTCTTCTTAATATAAGCTTTTAAAATCTATTGTTAAAAGTTTTGTTTGGTGGTAAAATAATCGTTTGATCCTCGACACTTCCCATCAACAGCGGACATTCTATAAAATTTAATCCACAACACGCTCCTTTATAATCCGCGTTAACGCCGAGACCAGCAAATAGAAATATAAACGCAATTTCATTTTAAAGTTCTGCCGATGACGTTAAATAGTTTCAATTAATGACTGGTTAGCGAGGACCGCATATTAATTCTATTGTAATGCAAAAGTTTGTGAAAGTTGCGTCCTCAAGCGAAATGCTTGGCGAGATTTTGTTTCTGTCACCTCTAAAACGCACACTGCATATGATTTAATCTCGATTAATACATATTCAATTAAAACTTTCCAGGGGTACTTTAAAAATAGAATAATAAATCGGCAATTAAATAAACAAGGTAATTCTAAATAGAACATCCTTCTCACATCAGATACGATTTAGTTGGGGAGAACATGAATGGTCACATTCACATTCAATAGTGATAAACATATTATATGATCCACAATAACTCGATAATATCACAGAAATATAATTTCTATGAACTCATTTATCCGTGCTTGTGCGCTTGAGCGAATCCTTATTATTATTAATAAATAAGCCCCGACGAGGAGGTTTTTATTATTTATCCTTTTTATTTAACTGCTTCAAGTTTGTTTTTTAAAAAGCGTATCCTTGTTTGCCGATCTATTGTTATTTTAGTAGTAATGCGCGTTTAATATTTTTTACACAACAACTTTTTGCTGCTATTAATTGTTGCCCCCTAACTAATGTTATGCAATGTATTATTTAACTAGAATGAAGTTACATAAAAGATCTCTGGGTCGGTTTGATCTGTGCCTCGGTGAGTGTTGATTTTAGACACAAAAAGTTATAATGTCCAGTGAAGTTTGTTCAAGATCTCCTGTTTTCACTTTGCTTAAGCTAATATTATTTAAATGGTCGTGCATATTCATTTTGGGTCGTTAATGTTTCTTTGCCTATTTAAACAACGACGACAATTTTTAAATTGAAGTTGTCGGACTAACGCTTTACTGTTCGTATTTTAGTAATTTGCGCATAGGGATGATGTAACCTTAGATACATTTAACTAACGTTATACGGTTATTTAACCATAATTTATCGCAGTATGTGGGAGTTGCCAATAAGCAAAATTCGCTTATTTTACCGTCATTACGAATATGCAATGGGAAAAATACGGTTACGCAAAAATAACTAATTTATTAGAGCAAAATTGTGAATAATACAACAAGAATTGTTATCTGTTTTTGAGTTCCACTACATTTTTATCAATTTTAGATTATTACACAAATTGTATTACATCCTCTTTCTAGAATTTTTAATTGATCTGCATCTGCATGTAATTTCAAGCCATCGTAAATTTGGAATTTTATCAATATCAGACGGTAATTTCAATAAGGTCTCATCAGGTATAACAGCAGAAGGGCGCTTTTCTTGTAGCGCGCCAAAAACTGTGTAACCTGATTTATCAAGTTCATCATTAAATTTAAGAATTCTGCCAGTATTCCTTTTATATAAAAATTTAATTCTTCTTTTTTTTTCCTCGGTCGATTAAATATAGCATGTGTTCCTGCATTTCCATTTCTTAAATAGTTTCTTTTTTGATCGATCCTTAATGCTTATCACAACGAATGGCTTCAGTCAGTAATTCATCAAACTTTTCATTTTTCCAATCAGAAAGGTGGCGAATTAATAGGAATCTAATATCTTTACCACGTTTTATCATTTTCCCTATTTGTAATATTGTAGCAATGAAAACTAACAGGCGTTCTGAGGTTTATTTTCCATTAACCTGGTCAGCTAAAGTTTGAACAAAATCATTACTAATTCTGCTATTCGGTAAGTCATACTGTTTTCGTCAATTACTTTTTCCCTTCGTGATAGTCAAAGAGAACTTCTAGGATCAATGTTTATATTGCGATTATTCGATTCTGCATTATAGGCATTAGCAAGATTTTCCACTACTGATTTATTGATGGTGTGATCACTGTTATTTGAAAGATTTTGATCTTGTGATGCTGATGTTATTTCAGTGTGTGAATGCATTCGACGAGTATGAATGTTTATTTCCCTTTTGGACTGAAAACTCTTGTTACACGTAAAACATTTGAAATTCTTACATTACTTCTGTCATAAGATTCTGTAACTTCCTGTTCCTCTATATCATAAATATCAAAAGCTGAACCACATCAGGAAAGATTTCAGTAGATATCTTAAAAAGTTCTCAATGCAGATATGTACATCTTCTATTAAAAGCATTTTTTTCAGAGAATGACCAAAGACTTTATATTGTTTCATTTAATAAATAAATACTTAAAGTATAATACAAAAGTTCACTATACCTACTTTACAGCTAACGGCATTTTTCTTAAAAATGCGATATCACGTTTGGTCTGTAAGTCAGAACCGAATTTATCTGCGTTAAATTCTGTTTCAATTCAATAGAATGTGCTGCTCATGTACCTCAGCCATTTTAACTACATTTTTATTTTTTGTTTAACAAACGATGAACCTGAAAATTAAAAATGAGGTTCCAAAGCTGTGTGAGTAGGTATCAAAGGGAATCTCAGGACTATGGAAAAATGCAAAATAGTTTTTTAACCAAGTGACAACAGTTACCGAGAAAGCGTTGAAAATATGTTCTAACTTTTATACTTGTAACACCCATATAGTGGACGCTCGATATTTTATCGGTGTATCTTCCTACTCTTAAATGGTTTGGGGATACACCAACTAAAAAGACCCAACATATAATGGATAGTAGTAAGCGTAAACTGTATTAAATTGATCACTATTATAAAGAATTCCCTATTGCAATAGACGCTAATATTAAATATTTTCAACTTTTACAGATTTTCATAATATTACTGTCACAATTCAATTTATTATAGGCAGAACCAAATTATGAGATGTACTAAATATAGAGCGGTTAAATAAATTTTTCGTAAGATTGCGGTGCAAATATATAATAGTGTCACCAGCATTGATGGATGACCGTTGGTTATCACTTATCACATACATCATATCAAAGAGCATATTCAATTGACAAGCAATGCAGGTCGACTTGACACGTCGTAGTCTGTCAATGTAATACACGTCACTTCACAGCGGTATTGTGCCATTGTTTCTGCACTCAGTAGTCAGTATATGCAGTGATTTGTGTTGTTTATATTAACACGCTGCCGTATGGAGTTTACGGGGGTATATTTTCTACCTCACGCGGCTTATTGTGAATGAGTATTTTTTTATTGAAAGTGCGTTTACTTTCATAAATTGACCTAGTAATAATAGTACCTACTAATCGATTGCTATTTATTTTAATAACTAAATCCCTAATTGGCTCTTGACTGTGACTCCTTTGGTAATAAACAAAAAGTGCATAATTGAAATGATAAGGCTTTAATTATAGCAAAGGTGGAGAATTCCAGAAATAACTAGCTTATTAATGGTGAAACTGAAATATATACTAAAATACCAAAAATAATAGTTATTTACATATGAGTATGGTAAATCAAGGTTTACGCTAACGAGTGAGATGAGCCGAAGCGTAGCTGAGGCAGGAAAATCGAAACGAGAAAATACGATTTACCAGACTCAAATCAGTCTGGGAAAGCGGCGATTACTAGATAGTATGAAATAAAATAAATTATTATGCACGATGATAAAACATACGATAGCGTAATAATTATATGGTTTGGAATAGTATAGTTACTTATATACCAAGGGTATTACTATAACGTTAATTCCCTTTTCAAGGGCGACAAGATTGAAAGCCCGAGGACCTTGGCCCGAGGGATTGTAAGGCTCCTGAGGGCAATAATATTAAGTAATGCCAGAAGTGCATACGCATTTTTCACTCATTTTGCAACGAAAAAACTGGAAAATGTTCTAAGGGTTGTTTATTTTTGCTCGAATTGACGTGAAGCCACAAAATGTGGCGTTACAGGCTAAAAAAGCCAAAGTAAATTTATTACCACTGAAGTCAAAACACCTTTAGGAGAAGGGGTACGAAATTTGTTTACAATGGCAAGTCAAGGACGAAACGGTATTGATGGCTTACTTTCAACTGGTAAGTTATACTCCTGAATAATAATAACAACTTTTATTTATACTAAATATTTCTGTTTAGGTGAATGGTCCAGTGTTAAAATCAATGGAGAAATTTACGCAAGTAGATGGGAATGTTCGTGAGAATCTTGTGTTCTTATTTTCTTTAAAAAATGCCGATTGAGTGTAAAATAAGGCGTTATCTATGTTTAGGTGAATGGTTCAGTGTCCGAAATCAATGGAAACATTTACGCAAGTAGATGGTAATTTCGGTGAGAGCCTTGTATTTTTTTTAATTGTGTGTAAAATAATTCGTTATCTATGTTTAGGTGGATATGTTCCTGTTCCTATTTTCTTTAAAACACCTGTTGGCCGCATGGAACTGTCGTAATTTTTGCCTATTGGCTTGTTTTGTTTTTTTGAATATGTAATCTGTCAACATCCTAGTCAATTTTATTAATAATAGAGCTATGTGTTATAAATTTAATCTAATTAATGTGATCACCAGTTTCGGACCAATATAATATATTTTTCTGATGAAGGTTGCAACGTCAACCGAAATATATTAAATTTATCAATGAATGGTCTTTAAATTTGGCTTACCACTTTTACGCCTACTGGACTAGGACTTCCCCCATATTCTTAACCACACAATTATGGTCCAGTATCAGAATCAGTGGAAAAAATCAGGCAAGTAGATGGGTTTTTATTTTCTTGTATTCTGCCGACTACTCCGTATTAGGTTTTCCTGCAGTTTTCCTAATTCGAAGGTAAATACCGGAGTAGTATAGAACAACTTAAGACCTTATGCAGCGGCACCTCTAAAAAGCATTATGCGGGTCACTCTGTAATTGGGTGTAAGCCTGTTGAGGGCCCAGAACTAGAGAGGGATAATAAATAAATAAAATACTGGAGGGAATAAACATTGCTCTTCAAAATCTTCTGGAGCCCCGCATGGCAGTGTTCTTGGACTGCTGGGTATATCTCATACAAACGGCCGAACAAGCCACAAGATTTTAGCAGAAAATTTTGGTTTTTTATTCCTAATTTGACAGTTTATGAAATCAAATATTATCCACTTAGAACCATCGTCTAAAAAATTTAAATTAAGAAGAGGGTTCGAAGTTTTAAGTTTTCTTTTCAAATTTTTAAAATTTCCAGTTACAAACTGAAGATAATAACGAGTTATAATTTTGAAACTGTAAGGTGTGTCCAGTTTCCTGCTGAATCCAAAAAAGGAAAGCCCAAAAAACGTCCTCAAAAACGTAGATGGTGGATATCATCAGTTTTCCGTAGTGGAACGAATTTCATTAGTGAATCCACATGCTTTGCACAACTTGCCTCAAGTCCCTTTGATGTACCAACACTGGGCAGATCCTGTCGAGTTAATGACTTGTGCTGCTTGCGTGGTTTATCTGGTGATTTACCCTCACGTCTACACTATTCGGGAATGCCACAGGTAAGGCTAGCATGAGCGTACGAATAGTCTGGGCTCTCCTTAACGTGAAATGGTTAAAATTGCAAATTATAAATTCAAAAGCTTTTTGGTTAACATTTCAAGATAGAGGCATTCGTTATCGGTCGGTAAGTCGATACGTCACGATTCTTTTTTTATTCTAAGGGAATTTAAATTATTTAACCATTGGTGTATAAAGTTCCATGAAATATAGTTTGTCACTTATGCCAGATCACCCACGTACCGACAGGTTACGGATTCACCCTTATACGGCGAACTAGTTTTTGACTAGATTGTATCTTGTGATTACTTCAATATCTTGCTAGCATACATTCTTCACGAGAACTTTCTCGTTTTAGGAGCACTTTATACTACAGACTAGGTTTTTAATAGTCGCCGTAGTTCATGAGTGCCACTTCCTCACCCTACTTCCCAAACACGCCTTGTATGGTAAAATATCGATTTGATTTAGACTGAACCAATTTCATGTCCTTAGAAAGCGTGACATGATTCCTATGCTTGTCCTTGGAAAGGATCCTTACGAAAGCTCGTTCCCAAGACATGGAAAAATTCCTATGTATATTTTCCTGAAAACTTTTCCTTTGGAAAAGTCGCACCTAAGTGCATCTCACTTCGGGAATAGTTTTTCTCAAGAAAACTCTTTCCCAAAAAAGAATGACCCTGAAGAAAATTATATATTACTCTTGGCGGAATATTGTCTCTCAAGGGCGATTTGCCTTAATAAAGGGGTGGGTAAATTTTTCGTACTAAACAATATTCTTGAGGGCTAAGTTTACTTACAATAAGCAAATATTCCGAAGATGAAGCTCTCTTCGTTAAAATAGCCAATAAAGTTAATGTATAGACGAAATCGCTCAGATAATTAGCGCATTTTTTAAGAATTAAAAAAAATGTGCTATTGTTTTATATTAATAGTGTTGAGGGTTGCTTTCTACTTACCGTCTTTCCATACCTCGGGGTGCATTTGTCCACAACCATGTCCAAATCTTTTTTCGAGTAAGGTTTAGTTCGCATCCTTCTTAAAACATTATAGCTGATTAAAAGAAATTCTACAATCATTTGAATAATTCGTTTATTTATATACACAGTACAGCGTACACCATTTATGATCTAGTGACTACATTGTACAACAATTTATTTAACATCTGCTATACTGGCGAATTTTACACAATTTTAAGGTGTAGTAGTAATAATATAATTAAATATTAAATTTATACAGATTATGTACATTTACGCCTATAGTCTATACAAAATGAGAATTATATGGTACTCTACCCGACTACTCCTACATCATATGTATAAATTTGGCAATAACAAATCTCTTAGTATTATTCAGATGTACAGTTATATACAAATATTATAAATTCTCCCACTTTGAATAAATACGAATAATAAATGTGTTAATTAGAGATCTAAATGTGATTGGTAATAGTTTAATATCGACGTTTCAACGGGTATTTCAGTTAACAAGCGGAAATAGCCGCACTTTATAACAGACAATGATTCTGAACACACGCCACTGTTTACAATATAATTTATATGATCTGGTCGCTACAGGCTAACAATAGAAGCCTAATAACTGGCTTCATGTTGTATTCACGAGCTTTAGGGGACTTCATGAAATGAAATACAAGGGATCGAAGTTGATTCATATGTATTTTATAATTAAATTTTGATGCGATTGTTCGTCTGGAAATTTCAAACGCTTTTTGTTAATTGTTTCATAGATATTTTAATTTCGTAAGATGAATTGTATCGTACGATCGCAGCATTTGTCATCAAATTGTGAAGTGACTTTTTAATTAAAATTAATTTACTTCTGTTCTTGATCAGGCACCTCTCTAGTAGCTCACGTTCCTTTAGAATTTAGAAGGCTTCGAATGTATCCAGAATGAATTGGGAAATAAACCCGGTGCCCTTTTTGTTTTAGTCAAATTAAGGATCACAGTACACCCATAAAGGTTATTCGGAGTAGGATGTCTTGTCTGATCCCGTATTTGAACTGGGGGATGAGGTGGCCGTTTTTTCGCTATTATAAATATCATGTACCTGACCCACGATCGGGAGGCCATAGTCAGACGGTGGCCGAATTACGGTTGGTAGATAACCCGTACCCGCGTATGGTGCTGATAAAAATCTTCTCGATGGGCTGTACCGGTGGAAATTTGGGGGAGGGCCTAGTGGTGAAAAGGCAGAGGAAGCTGCGACTTCTTCTTGGTAACCGCTTACCATCATCTCCATCGCTTGCAAGACGTCACCTTTGCATCTAAATATGTAAATTCACGTGAAAAGGAGAAAGCTGCATGATTTATCTTACCGTTGTAATATTGCCTCGACATCTGCCCTCCGTCGGCCTGGAAATACTCGCAGGAGAATATCCACGGGCGATCTTTGCATTGGAAACTGAGGCATGTATGGTGGAAATTGCGGGAAGGGATTATAAGGTACGTACGAAGGGGCTTGTTGGGGTATAGTTTCGGGACTTGCCGGTTTTTTAAGTGACAAATTTTCAGGTGCCTCAGTTTGTTGCTCTTCTTCCACGTCCAGATCAGGATCAGGGGACGTGCCGGTTTCGGGAGGAGACGGGGTTGGAACTGATGTTCGTGTGGTTGTGGGCGTGGGGGAGACGTGGTGAATTCGTTTAGTATCTTCGTGATCTGAATCAGATTCTTCCAGAGGGCAATCGTCGACGTTTAGGCGTGGCCTTTCTGTAACAAAAGGAAATGTTTTTAGGCTTCATGCAACTTTATGTTGTTTTAATTGAAATTTCGTTTCATACTCTGTATGGGCGAGTTTTTTTTTAATTTCATCACGTTTTTCATGTTTATTTAATCAGTTGAAGCGAAAAACATATACAACATTTTTTTTAATGACACTATTTATATGCACAGCTTTTTGGGTAGGTATAGAAACGTACAGAATGTTTTATAATTTCTGTTGTATTTAATTTATTATAAAAAAGTTTTTACAATTAGGCGTTAATCAATGATGATTGATTGAATTAATTTTATAATTTCCCTTGTTTACGTTGAAAAAAAGTTATTCTTTTGTAATTTATGCCGAAGCAATCAATTGCATTAAGAATCAATAATTTGGGTCGGCATATTTTTCGTGAGGTATAATAAGAATGAAGTTTTCTTTAATATAACAATATTAGTATTAATATGCCACTGTTCATAGTATTTCAGTTTCTAGATTGGTTGCAAATTTTTAAATAGTTTTTCATACAAAACTAATAAAAGGTTTTTTCAACGCAAACTAGTAAAATTAGAAAATCAAAACATTTTCCTTAATTTGAGTTTTTCTTATAATTTTGATTATGTAATATTAAGTTTTTATGCTCCTGCATCCCAAAAAGTGCACTCTTTAATAATATGTAATGAAAACTAGTAGTTGCCAATAAACAAATTTGCAAATATTTAAAGCGACTACCAAAATTATGGGAATATAATCTTCAAAAATAACAAGGAAATGCAAAATAATAAGAAAATGTGTATACCACTTTACTACTAGGAAGTAAACTGCAAAGGTAGTAACACAACACTAGGTCCATTATTGACGAGGTTAACCCACAAGTATTTTCTAGATAAAAATGTTGAAGTAGCTGAAGTAATTAATGTCTGTGATATCAATAGGCTATAAAAGATAAAGCATTAGGTCTTACACCCTTAATACTACAGTAACAAACTTTCTATGTTGCAGCGAATATTCCAGAGAACATTCTAAGAACATTATAGAAAGAATGTTGTTAGCCATAAAGTAACCCATTTTAAGACTGTTATAAATTTGTTGTTAAGTATTTGTAAATAAATAAACGATATAATGAAATTTACCTTAAAATATTGTGGAGAACTCTAGTACCGAGGGGGATTCGCAGAATTTTAATTAAAAATGAAGAATTAAATTCACTACAAATGTAAATCTAAAACTAGCACATTATCGTTGAATATTATTCTTTATTATCTTTTCTTTTTGAAAACTCAATGTTTGCTACTAGTTCTAACACTCGCAGTAATTTGTGTACTCCCAGATAGGTTTATTATTGGTCAGGAATGGTAAATACACGAAATCTCCCCATAACCACTACCATTCCGGATCGAGCTACCCCATTGTGAGGTATACCAACCATTTTCATCATGTCTTTATTATTGGTATTGATTTTCGTTTTTGGTCAATATTATACTTACTGCCTCTTCAAGTTTTTATTTGCGTCCAAAGTCTCGAGATCTTTAGAAAATAAATTTTTATTCTCCAAATTTTCTAATTTATTCCAATTTTCTCTATTATAAATATCATATATAATCAGTAATAGCAGCGCTAAATTGCAAAGCAACAACCAATTGTCTTCAATATATTTTTAAGTTAGTATATTGCCTCATTAAAACTAAAAACACGCGAATTACTTTCATTGAATGACCAGGACTATGGTTTACATTGGCATTGACTGGCTCATTAAAACGTAAAAAGTTGACAAAAACCATCCTGCGACATAAGCATTTATTAAATTCAGAACTAGTTATTCTCACTTGTGGCGTGATGGCGAACGAAAGCCAAAGTGAGTAGGTATATTTCACCCATTCACCTTAATATTGGCGAATCGATTTCAGATCTTCGTAACATAATCTCCTCGGAGAATACGCTACCACTGCATGTTCAAAAATGGGGAAAAAATCGCACAGGTTTCTTAATCGTCGTATTTTCGATTTACATTTTCTGACTTTCGGTCGATGGGAATACGGGTGTGGGAGAAAGCTACAACCAATTGTTAATGAGGTGCATTCGAACTGCAATTACAATGCATCTTAAGGGCATTAGACCTGGGGATTTTATTTCCATATGTTCGCCAAATGATGTAGATTGTATCGTGCCGTACATCGCGTCATTTTTCATAGGAGCGATATCGGCTTCAATATGCGAAGAGATGTCAGTGGAAGAAAACCTTTATTTGCTAGAGCAAGTTAATCCAAAAATGATATTCGTACATAAGGGAGCCGTTGAATTGGTTGAGAAAGTTGCTGAAAGGTTGGCGCATGACCCAATTATAGTAGTTTTTGGTGCAACAGAAAAGCACACTCCTTTCGAAGAATTTTTGACCGAACATTGCCGAGAAGATCAATTTCGCCCTCGAGAAGTGGCCAACCTTGATGAGACGGCCATCGTTATTTTTAGTAGTGGCACGACGGGTAGACCAAAAGGAATTTGTCATACCCATTATTCTGTGCTCTCAAACTTCACATTTTCGTACGTATCAACAACTCGACTAAATCCATTCCGAAAACAGCTTTTTAGTGATCGAAAGGAAAACTTACGAATTGCGATATTTTCCTCGTCCTACTGGATAGCCTTCCACGTCTTCGCTTTTAAAGCGCTAACAAACGGTTTCACTAGAATCGTCTTCTCGGACTTCGACGCGATGAATCCCTGGTCGATACTGAACTATCGTATGGACTATACCTTTTTAGGTCCGAACGAATGTATGGCTTTTGTAAGAACGCAAAAGCCTCCATTTACCGACCCTTCTAATGTAAAGGAACTAGCCATGGCTGGTAACTCCATAAGTGCGGATCAAATCGCAAAACTTCAAACTGAGTTTCCGGATGCGTTCATTCACAGTCTTTACGGTCAAACGGAAGTATTCGAAGAGATTTTTCACTTTCCACACAGTGCAGATTCTAGAAGTTTTACCGTGAGATATCCAACTTCCGTCGGTTTCCCCATTGCCGGTTTTCATTACAAAGTAAAGTTTACTAGTCGCGGTTTTGATCTGCATGGAAATCATTTCAGGTGGTCGACCTAGATACCGAAGAAATTTTAGGGCCAAATCGGAAAGGCGAGCTGAGGATACGGTCGGCGTGCCAAACCTCGGGTTACTACAATCGGGGACTCGTCAGAAATGTTCGACTCGGAAGGTTGGTTGAAGACGGGTGACTTGGTGTACTATAATGAGGAGCGGTATTTCTTCATCACTGGTCGAATTAAAGAAAGTTTCAAGTACCTGTACCACCATATCTGCCCAGTAGAGATTGAGAGCGTACTTTTGGCGCATCCGTCGGTCGGAAGGGCGGTTGTTTTGGGCCTTCCCCATGAGACCGACGATAATCATCCATTCGGTTTAGTCGAGTTACTAGAAAATCAACCCAAGGTAACGGCCGATGATCTCGTATGTTACGTAGAAGGGAAGGTTGAGGATAAAAAGCGGCTGAGGGGAGGAGTGAGGATAGTGGCACGCATTCCTTTAACTCCTACTGGTAAAGTTCAGCGCTTAAAATTGCAAGAAATGCTTCAAAAGCAAGAATTTTGATTATTTGTCCGTGTTTTTCAATGTGTTGTTCAATTGCTTTGTGCAATAGGGTTTAATAAACAGGATGCGTTACTTGCGTGAGTGGATTTCTATGCACCAAGTAGGAAAGCTTCCTTGTTATGTTATTAAAAAAAGCTCCCTATGATTATCTTAAATATCACGATCAGAGAAAATGGGTCGAGGTTTAAGTTTTCAAAAATCTGAATTACTGAGTGGAGTCATAAATGCAACCGCACTAGTTATAGACATCACATCATATCAACAAAAACTTAAAACAGGCGATCCCAATTTTCAAAGGTAGGGTTTTTCTACTTTTGACTTGATTTTCAAGCTACTTGATTCAACACGATTTGAAATCAAGTCATGTCAAGTATACATACGAGTGTAAAGTCTATGATTATTAATTTTTTGGATGGCTAACACAATTTTGAGTTAAAATTAGTCAACGACCTGACGAAATCACTACATTAATTTAAAAAAAATTACGTAATTTGAAAACAGGGTGGGATTTAAATTAAATTAAATTTCTTTTATTGCCCAACAGAAAAACTCTTTGAAAGTAATTGAAGGGTTGTTTTATATCATTTAAGCATAATGTATCAGAGAAACAACAATACCACAAAAATTACCCCTATTGACTATTTGCTATATA
>NW_022170510.1:6089798-6312748 GCF_008802855.1 Photinus pyralis
AGCGTGGGTACCTTCTCTTTGGAGAGACGATTAAACTGCAGACTCGCGTAACTTTTGTTCCGAACCCGACCGTCCGTTATTTTATCCATAACCGCGCAACGTGTACGGATCCATGCTTAGAGCATAAAACATCATGCGAAATCTTAGCTACTTTAACGGAAATTGGTTATTTTGGATCATAACTGGTCCGTTATTTGTAACGGATCTGATACATATCTCATTTGACAGGTCACCTACCTCCATTAACTAACAATTTCTAGATAATTCAAGTGATGATTGAGATGCGTTTCTGGTAACTTATATGTCGTTTTTCATGAAGACTATGCAAACCAAAAATGGCCTTTTATCTATATTTCCAAATGTATAAAGCATGTAGGCATAATAGTATATTGAATGACAAGTGTTACAATGCGACCTATTGTAATACGACTATCTTGTGGCACGAGTGGCGACGCGAAGCGTAGCCACGAGTGTCCGCAAGATAGGAGTATTACAATAAAGCATTGTAACACGCGTTTTTCATACTATTTTTTCTATTTCGGTGCTTTAATTTAATTAAAAAAATCATTATCAGAAACTATAGGGAACATTAGAACTAACATGTTTTATGTTGGGAACACTTTTTATGCCGTTAAGTTTTAGGTTGGCAGCGTAGTAAGACTGACATTTTGAAGTTCAAACATGGAAGTATTGTATCGGGCGATCAAAAATGATTGGCTGTCGAGTCGCCTTAGGAAGTTCAAGTTAAATAGGATTTCCATGTAAACAAAAATTCCAAAGGCGACTAGACAGCCAATCATTTCTGATCGCATTGTACCTACTTGTACTAACTAGTAACTGCCAACTTAAGAGATGCAGATGAGTTACCAAAAAAAACGACTATAATCACTGTTTTTGTACAACTGTTTTCGGCCGAAAACAGTTGTACAAAGACAGTGATTATAGTCGTTTTTTTTGGTAACTAATCTCTTAAGTTGGCAGTTACTATACTCTGTTTTTTAACTAGGAAGGCGGATTTAAAAACCTGATTTACACTGAAAATGTCACTAGAATCTAGTAACAAAAATAACAGACTCAATTTATATAGACACGTATTGTGGGTTGCGTGATGTGATTTTCTTTCACATTTGTATAGATTTCGTTATTTATGCTTTTGGGTTATTATTGGGTAGGAACGAGGGTAGGAACTCCTTTATATTATGCATACATCATACTTTTAAAAGCGAATTATAATAAATTGGTAATACATTGATAATAGGTAATCATCCTGCATACATTTTTTGGCCTTTGAAACATTATTTTGAATTGTAGTTTTAAATGTTTTATCAGTTGTAATATTACACAATCCAAATTACAATTTACAACAAATGTTAAGTTATTGAACAAATTCAGAACAATGGTATTATATTCATATTATTAAACAGCACAGTTTACTGCTTTATGTATAAGCAATTTAGTCTCCGTCTTCCGAAAATTCACTACTCACTCACTGTCCTCCGATCCGAGTGAAATAATTAATGGTTCTATAAGTGTATCCATTAGGCCATCCAATCTACACATCTTATTTTCTTCCTTAATAATATGTTGCACACAATTCCGCCAATCGTCAGAGCTCACATTTGCAACAGCGATGACCACCGGAACGTTTCGAAGGGGTAACAATTCCAGTACTTCGATATTCTTTAATTATCCGGTATACCTACTGTAGATCGTGCAACTCCTAATATGTGTCATACCTACTTTAATAACCAAATATATACCTACATCATTATTTATGTTACCTGTGGTAGATGCAATCTTCAACAGTTCAACACAAGCGTAGCAAAATTCATATCCGGAGTATCAGACAACATTTGTTTATAAGTGTTTATAATAAACTGCTTCTCGAAGACTGATAAAATGACCCAAGTTTAAGCAATTACGTTTTTTCAAAGGAGACAAGCTTGCTTTACAGGTACTTGGAGTAGGAATCCATCACTAATGCCAGTACAGTTAAGACGCGAAATATCAACTTTGGTTTGTTTTTTTTTTGTTAAAATTTATGCAAATGGACTCAGAACACACAAAAACCCAAAAATAAGAACAACAGTTACGGACGAGAATCGCAATTAAATTTGACAGTTAAATCATGTCAATAGCAATTTTACCTGGGTGTAAAACGGGCGCATTGCGAGCCAATAGAAATTGAGATTTTTTGCGGGAACTTTTAAATCCGTCTTCCTAGTTAAAAAACAGAGTATAGTTAGTACAAGTAGGTACTTCGTTAGATCATATAAACATGGATGGAGCGATGCAATTACACTATGTCGCCAACATGTTCTGATTCAAGACTCTACATACTTTTGTGCTGTATCTCTCTTGTCGACGTACAATTTATATGTTGTTATTCCATGTACAGTTTCAGTGTTAGTAACCAATCAGAAAATTCAAATCTTTAACCTCACAATGTTAATAAACAATGCAATATTTATTATTTAGGGTAAAAAAGGTTCTCAATACATGAATAAATACATCTTTATAGGACAATTTAGTACAGAACTGTATTAAAAGTTTAGTTTCA
The DNA here is from genome assembly GCF_008802855.1 of Photinus pyralis. Taxonomy (NCBI): domain Eukaryota; kingdom Metazoa; phylum Arthropoda; class Insecta; order Coleoptera; family Lampyridae; genus Photinus; species Photinus pyralis. Next base: position 6,092,359 of record NW_022170510.1, read on the forward strand.
TATATAACCATGTAAAGTCAAGCAAGGTTAAACAACAAAAACAGCTGTTTGCGAATATACGATGTCAAACGGACAGACGTCCTTACAATCGCCAAGCTTGCGCACTTTTACAATCAACCCGGCAAAGGATAAATACATTACAACTTACTAATAGTAAAAGATGATAGGCATAAAAATGCACGTTGGAATGTTGGCGACGGTTGTCTTTTAGTAGAGCTTATGAGATAGCTCTATCCATGTTTATATGATCTAAGGGTACTTCCATGTTTGAACTTCAAAATGTCAGTCTTACTACGCTGCCAACCTAAAACTTAACGGCATAAAAAGTGTTTCCAACATAAAACATGTTAGTTCTAATGTTCCCTATAGTTTCTGATGATGATTTTTTTAATTAAATTAAAGCACCGAAATAGAAAAAATAGTATGAAAAACGCGTGTTACAATGCTTTATTGTAATACTCCTATCTTGCGGACACTCGTAGCTACGCTTCGCGTCGCCACTCGTACCACAAGATAGTCGTATTACAATAGGTCGCATTGTAACACTTGTCTTTCAATATACTATTGTCAACATCAGAAACGTATATTTCATTTGATCAGTATTTATCTGTTTACCGAATAGAAATAATTAAGCTCCTCCACAAAGAATACCGCCACATTTAAACGCAACTTTTTTCTTGGTCGTACTTTCGAAATTCCTTGCTTGCAATTTTTGTAGTTGTTGTAATTGAATTGACGTCCGTAATCTCACCATACAGTTCAGGGTGTCCTATTAATAAAGGCCACAGGCCATTTACACCATGGGCCATATCTATAGATCCGTTAATTGTACAGCTTGGGGAAAAAAGATTTTGTTAACAAAAGAAAAATCGCTGGAAATTATTTTCAAGTTTCTGGGTTTGCCGCTAGAGGGCAACAATTCATGCTTACGTAGAAAAAGATTTTTTTAATGGTGCCTTTAGACTAGCGATTTGTTGTCAGACACTACTGTCACAAATGTAAATAGCATTGCGAGTCCATTTGACAGAGCTCGCGGAAGAATTCTTGCGACACTTTTCTTGCTAGTCTAAACGGGCAAATGTCCAGTTCACCAAGTTCTCGCAGAATTTTCATTTCATTTCGATATTTCGGCGAGTAAACGTGCGAGTTTTATTATATTGTGGCACGTAAATGAGTATCCTGCTTTTTAATTTTGCTACCCCCTTGTAAATTATTACAATTACAATTATTACAATACGTCCTCAAGGTCTACCGCTGACATACGAATAAAATTTTTAAATTGTTGGGATCGATTCTCCGATTCTCAGCTCATCAATTAATTTATGGTAGGCCCCATACTTTTCTCTTCTTGAGATCCAACCTCTCACCCAACATTTCTTTTGTTTCACATTATTGCATAAAACTACTACAGCCGTAGCGCCATAACGTGAGATTAGTACTCGAAAATAACTGCTAGGTACCGACTGACAGATTTTGCGGAAGTTGAAAGTGCTGCTACTGTAAACAGTTTTGCGAGAATTGCGACAGCAATGCCTCATCTAACTTGCCCGACAGTTTATCGCGACACTTATTATTCACAGTGTAAATACAATGTAGTTTTCTCGGGCGAGATTGCCGCAAGTAACTTACTAGTCTATTTGCGCCTTTAATAATAATAATAATTAGATATACCCAACAAACATACATGCATCGCAATCTTGTAGTATAAATTTTGCATCGTGTTGGTGGAGCACAATTGCACTACCTCATAAAATATGAAGTGTAAGGGAAGGAGAACATCTCAATATCTCTTCAGAAATACTATCATACTGCGGCTGGGGAAAATCGCAGTGGAGGTTTACGTAAACGTGGAATGTTTTGCCGGCTCTAGGTGGAATATCTTGCATTGGTGTGGTATTACTGGAATGTCTTGTAGTGGTGTAACATTCAAACGAGGGGTTGCACCTGGAGACAGTCGAACCCCTGTGAGGTTAAGAAAAGTACATATTTTGGGTCAGGCCTGGGCTTCCAGATGTCGGTAATTCAATGTGGTCCGCAATTATTGTTGGGGTTATGTCTAGAGTTGCAGAATCTGTTCCATAGTAATGCAAGTGACGGTACCGCAGGTCAGGGTGTTTATTATACCGCCGTCCATACTATGGCCAATGCCTCTTTCTTAATTTATGGTTCAGCTTGCGTAAGCCATTGAGCATTCGCATCGCTTGCGACAAGTTAGGATCAAGACCCGTCGGTTGCTAGAATCAGTGTAAGTGATGGGTCACAGGTATAAGACCCTGGGGAGAAATCAAAGCATTTTGATGGCTTTAAATACTTTCTCCACCTCCGTTATGTGTATTAAAAGGGTTGTTTCAGCAGCATGTTGCGCAGAGGGCGATTTCTTGTTGATCTGGAATAAATGTAAGTAGCCCTACGCAAGAATAGTTGCTGGTGACGATGGTTTGTATCACGAATAGTTTGAAGATGTTTTTCTGAATTGTGCATACCTTCAGCATCGATTTTGTGACCAAGAACCTCTATTAAAGTAGCAGCGAAAACGTATTTCTCCTGGTTAAAGAAAAGATTGTGCGATTTAATCTATTCCAAGGTCAAATCGACAATTTCCAGAAGTTTTTCGAAGCGCTCCGCGTGTGTAAAAACGTCATAAAAGAAATTTCTTACATTTAGCACGGCATCCATGCGTTGCTGCCATGTTGCTGGAATGGTTTCCGCGCCGTGGACTGCACGCGTGAGCCGAATCAATCCATGCGAGGATTAAGCGTGGGTTAGTAATTGGCGGTAATTCTAAGGTTTCCATTTTTCTTCGTGACTAAATGTGGAGTTGACGTCCATTTGGAATACTCCGCCTTCTTGTAGTATACCGATGCGTGTTTCTGGGTTTACGTGTCGCCGTTGAGTGAATACTCAACGGTGTCGCGTAATGCTAACGGAATTTTTCTTGCTTTTGCGAAAACCAGCGCTGCATCAGGTTTCAAGTGTAACATTGTAGGTGGACCCTTTAGTAGACCAGTCTTGTTACTAAACCTAACTTGATGTTTAGTTAACAGTCAAGCCAACTGCAGTTTTTTGATATCTGTGTGATCCATTCTGGGTTCAAAAGGTATGAAAATCACCCTCGATAACAAAGATTAAGTTGTCACGTTTTTCTTTATCATCACGTGTACTAACAGGGAGTCGGCTAAGGCAATTGATTCTATGCCAGGCAGAACTAGAAAACTGCATATCGGAATTCTAAAATGCAAATCGCGGTTTGATAGTGGGTAAAGTATTCTCACTGATTATAGCACATGGTGCGCCAATGTCGAGCTCCAATTTTCAATTTATACCCGTCGATGAGTACTACAATCATACGACGATCCGCTGACTTGCTCCAATGATGTTTGCCTTTCCGAAATAATCCATAAAATCTACATTTTCTTGGTCACTACTTCCAGCTGGTGCCTCAGAGAATGTAACTTGTGAGGTTGAACTTGACTCGTCGCCGAAACGGCAGGAACGGGCGGATGGGTGGATACGGGCATCACCAAGCACAAATCTCGCGCTTGGTCGAGGTCGGAGGTAGCCACGGGTAAACGCAACCGGAAAAACCGCAGCCAGAAATCGATCGGGTCCCGCAGATGGCGGCGCTCACTTCGGCAAAATCAAATCAAAATTACGACTAGAATTAAGACTCCGTAGCGGGAGCAAAAGCAACAAAACACAAATTGGCCGAAGCGGTAGAGAAGCAATTGCATTAAAGCAAATTGTATTCCCCCCTCCCATATAACTAGTGAAACGGAAAGTAACTTACAGCTCACCTTGCAGTTAACGGAGCGGTAGCCCAGAAAGTTGCTAAAAACCAAGTCCAACGAATACGGGTAACTTAATAGACATGAAAATAAAATACAACGGTACGGATGCAAAATAAATTTACGGCAATGCTAGACGGTATTCACAAATGTAATAGGCAAAAAGAAATGCAAAAGCAAAAAATCTAAATACGTAGGGAGTACTGAGATTCTCATTTTGTACCCGCATACCTTCCATAAGTTAAACCAAATTAAATTGTTTTTAATTAACTACTCCGCCTGCAGATATCGGAAAAATATGGGACAACGTGCAAACATCTGGAAAAATTAGAGCGCATCCAGAGACACCTCTCACAACTGCTTCTGATAACGTTCATTGCAGCTCATTAAAACGTCAGTCATTAATTATGCTTACCCAATTAGGCGCGTTCAAATTTTACTATGCGGTAACCCAATTAACACCTAGGCTTAATTTTTCCGGCACCACAACTGCCGTAGTTATCTACCCACATGCGCGCTGCAAGACTAATAACTTGTAAACACCTTGATTTGAAACTTTGAAACCGGCGCTACATTTGCTTTTATTCCAAGTGGCTATGTATCAATTTCATTTGAATGCCTCCATAAATAAGAAAGTTATTGGCACTGCGCATGCGCAAAACGAAATTTTGAAACTGGCGTTAAATTTGGTTTTATTCCAACTGGCTATGTATCAAATTTTATTTAAATGCCCAATGGTTATATTTATTCCAAACTTTCCCTTGACAATTCACTCTTAAGATATAAGGAATTATAACCGATCACGACAAGGGATACTACTACTACTATGGTTAGTATAAATTAATTCCTTTCGTTCGGACCTTTCATTACAATACTATGAAGATAAAACTAGATCCACTCCCCCCTTCCCCCTCCACCCCGTACTTTGGTAAGAGGACAGAAAAAAGGGCAGTAGTTTGTAGAAAACTGTTCCTTTCGTTGAGACCTTTAATTAGAATACAATGAGAGATAAAATTAATTTTTAACTCCCCCCTTCAGACCTCGTTGCTCACTGATCTCGAAAAAAAGTGGCACGGGAAAGATATAGTTTGTACAAAGCAATTCATTTCGATGAGACCTTTCATTAGAATAGAATAGTTGGAAAACTGATAAATTCACTACAAAACTTACGTGCGTTATCGGTGGTCAAATAAACAATTAAACAAAAATAAAAACACAGAACTCGCTCCTCGTCTCAGAGAGTAAATCAGTAAATTCCGAAACAACAATTTTTACTAACAAAGTGGCCAGCTTAAAACGCTTATAGATACCGGGTGTTCAGCAATGCTGGTCAACTCCACAAATATACGGTAAGTAAATAACTTCGGTAAGAACTTCAGGGCGGAAAGCGGGTGCTTCTTTACAATCCCAAACACACACAAAACATCTGCAAGACCAAAGTTCGTCCGGTAACGATATACCTCATCTGTTGGATCTGAAGGAGATATAATTGTACAGATACGGTTAGAATTAAGCAATATAATCTAGCCAAAGAAGGCGTTATTATGGTCACTTTCTCCGTCCGTCCGAGGCCTTAACTACTCCCATACTTTTCAAGATATTTAGTTTCTTCTTTTTGCATTCGGTAGCTTATATCTCTGGCACCTCAACCACAAAGATCTTTGTAATTAATGTGCGCATCCGTAGACTGCAGAATTGTAAAAATCAGGGTGTATTTATGCCATAACTTATTTTCAATTATACACATAAATAGTCCGTTCATGACCTTTCGAGAAATACTGATCAATTCATGAAAAATGTGATAGTTACGCACCTTAAGGCAAACCTTTTTTTCATTTTATTTACTTTCTACAATACGTAATTAGCAATATAATATAAATACTAAATTCATCTGTTGATTTGATAGTGATATTTTCTATGATAGAAAGTATTGGAGGACAAGAAATTGAAAGTGCAGTTAGTAGTGACATTATTTGTTATCGATAATGTACACAGGAGCTATTTTATTAATCTAGTGGCGTGAGAGGGTGTGTGTGTGTGTGTGGAACAATTCTTATCACGCGTCTATTTTCAAGGAAATTATTTGTAGAAAACTTAAGCGTCTTTCGAGAACGATAGCGTAGAATTCAATCAATTGCCAAAACTTTGGAAATTCCAATTTCAGTATCAATCTCACGTACATTCGCGTTTATCAGATCGTTTCTTCTTCAGCAGGATTAGCTTGGCCGGGTTTTCTTTATTTTATTATGGATGGTTTCACTCCAAATTACTCACTTAAAATACTTACAAATGAGATACACATCCACCCTCACATTTTTCCGAAATTTTTGTTATTCACGTCCCTTATTACACGGTCAGAGTTGCAACTTTCCCGAACCGTAATTGATGACATCCCTTATCCTTATTTATTCATTTTTGTGTTCCTTGGGAAAGTTGAAGCTCGTAAGCCATTGAATTTGAAAGTGTGAGTGAACCGCAAATGCTGAATTATTTAATTTCAATCGAACATAGGGATACGATACAAATAAAGGAAAAACAATTTCATGCAATCTTAAGGCAAATATAAATATAACATTTCGTGTCGGAATTTGCAAGCCAAAGAGAATGGGTAAAGGGATCGGTCACAACGAAAACTAAAGGAATTGAAAACAAGGCTTTCAAGTGAAAATATATTATTTAATGTAACAGGGAAGTTGTAGATCTGGGGAATAATTTTTATGAAAACTGTCTCAATATTATTCTGTACCTTATGGCATGTCAGGGTGTCATATTGTAACAAGCATTAATGCCACAAACCAGCACACAGTTTGTTATTCTCGTCTTACTGTTTAGCTTTAGAGGTATGAGTGTATATTCTACAAAAAAGTACTCACTTGATTCTAGTAACTGTCGCTCTTTGAGCTTAAAGGGCTTTGACGTAATTTGAATTAACCTGTAAAATAAATAATGTTTGCCGAGTTTTTTTATAAGAACACCTGCAGAGAGATTCCTTTAAAAGATATGTTTTAGGATGGGTCGTAATTCGCTACACCTGTATTTTATAGGAGGATGGCAACTCCCATTCGGTACTGAAATCTATATATACGAACCGAATGGGCTCATTCCATAATTATTTATTTATTTGTTTAACCAGACACCATACAGAATAAGCAAATTCCACTTACATGGCACTGGGGCTCTGAACATACATTAGGGCTTAAGATCTAATTTGATTTATTAAGCGGCAGAGCAAAGCGATGCATACTTTATAGGACAGTCCATCGTGTCCGTCTGTCTGCCTGTACGTGAACACGATAACTGTCAAACGTTTGGACCGATTTGGTTCAAACTTTGCAAAGTTAACCTATATGCCACACGTAATAAGCCTATTGAAAATGGGTCAAATCCAATGACCCCGTAGAGTCACGCCTCTCTGCCTCTGGCAAACGCTTGAACCTATTCGGTTCAAACTTTGCACAGTTAACATAATATACAGAGTGTTTTTTTAAGATGGGCCATAGAAAATACACACCTAGCATAACGCAATGTATTTTTTGGTTGTTAGGGTGTATGGGACTTACATATATAACCTACATGAGAATTTGGAACGACAATAAAACAAGGAGTACTTACGGCGTGGTTTGTTCAGCAAAACGATGAGTAGGGTTTTGTTTCTTCTATTGCGAAATGCGAAGTTTAGATTTTCAAAAATAATTTCGGCACGACACGACATTATTAAATTATCAAGCGAAAAAATTGGACCTTATTTTTCTTCCACTCTCTTCACGACACATTCCCTCCTTCCACGAATATTTTGCGTGCGCACTAAGTAAGTACAAGGACGGACACAAAACGGCAGAGAAAACCAAAATTATGACAAAGAGTAATAACTATATCAGGAAATTTTAAATTAAGGAAAGACGTACGTTATATTTATGAAAGAACAACGTCTTTGAATAGGTTTTGGAATGTATCCTTTCTGATTTTGCAAACATATAAAATTCGAAAAAAACTCCACTGCAATTTTTGACGGGACCATTAAAATGGAGAGAATTCCACCAAATTTAGTGGCGGATCTCAAGGAGGAGGCGCAAAAGATATCTTGAGCTATCTTAACTTTTGTCGTAATAAAAAATATAAAGTTTAATAATTTTTTATTTAAACTGATGATGCATAGGTATATAAGTACAAGACAATGTTATGTTATGATATAAAAAAAGTTATAATAGTGGTTTTCTTAAATGATGAACGCTATGCACCTGTTCTTCTTGGCAAATTGGTTAATTACATCATCAATCTTTGTACGCCGCAATGTTGAAAAACTTCTGTCTACTGTAGCAATAGATACAGACAGACCAGCAAGTATGTTGTACATCTCTCCTATTAGTCTCTTCACAAAGAGCGATTCTTCTTTAAAGAACTGTAGTTCAGTTCAACACTGATCCAATTTATGTGCCAGATCATTACCAGAATATTTCAGTAGTTGTGAGGGCAAAAGTATGTTGAATTTTAAATGATAAATATTTTCTTCACCAAAAAGTTCTCTCATGTCAAAACAATTTTGCATTTGTTAACGCTTCAAAGTGATACTTGAACTGAGAGTGCGTTAGTCACCATCTTTACCAGTAAGTTTGGTAAAGTTTGTTAGTGGTTCAGCCACAAGTTTTTTGGCGATAATGCATGTCTTTCCTCCAAGTTATAACCTTTCTTAGGTTTCCTTGGAGCTGTGAGAAGATTGTATTTTATATCATCAGTAATATTAAAATAAAAAATAAATTGTATCCAAATAATTGCCTATATCCGTGGGATTATAAAGGAATCAGCCGATGAACTTTGTTCTATAAGTTGGAACGAAGCGCTGGGCTGTTGGGTTCTGCCTGTACATCAGGTGGTGGTTTTGCGGCTGAATTGTGACTTCAAACATTTTATTCGAACTGAAAAATGCAACACTAGTACACTTAGCACTAAACAAGCATGGTCACACTCCGCGAATTTCTAATATGAGCACAACACTGACTGATGTCCGTGGTATGTGGTAATAGCCAATAATCGCAGTTGTACTTTTCATCACTTCCTAGCTATCTATGTGCCAGACAGAAACGTATAAAATACGATGGCACGAGTGGGCGTGCTACATAGGACATTGCAACTACTCGATAACTCAATTCAGTTGAGTCGCCTGATGAGAGAAAGAAACGAACGTGGGTGGCGCGAGAGCTGCGCAAGGGGAGTGCCTCCCATATGTATCCGCCACTCTCGCCGCCACTGTGTTGTGTACATACTTGATGACTTAAGAAACAAAATTTTGTGGAATTTTCTCCATTTTAGTGGTCCGACCAAGAATTGTAGTGTTTTTTTCGAATATACGAAAACTAATTTCAGATCCGTGATTCTCTTGTTCAAAAATCCCCCAGATATCAAATTTCGTTGAGATCAGAATTTTTTTCGCACCCCCGTTTAAAGGTGCGCCCTGTTGTAGGAATTTTGAAAAACTGTTTACAAAATCGGAAAGGGCATACCCCAATACCTATTCGACGTGCTACCAGTCTTTGCAAGTATCTGGATACATGTGGTCAACAGTGTTGCACATCCAAACCAAAACCAGTTGTGCGTCCAAACGAAACAGTGTTGACGTTTAAAAATGGATCCGTCTACTGCTGCTGGTGTTTGTGCTGCATTTATTATAATAGCTTCCCACGGCCAGAAACGAAAAAGAAGATGGTGGCAGCAAGAATTTTTAAAAAATAGGATAAACTATGGAGACAACTTAATGGCGGAGTTACTTTTAAACGATGGTAGTTCGTTCCGCAATTTCGCCAGACTAACAAATCTTGCCTGCAATGGATAAACAGCTGCGCACAAATATATTAACATTATATGAAATAATACCTAACCTACTAGCCGCAGTCACTTGTTGTCAGCACTGTCCAGACGGAGCGATATTATCCATTTGCAATGGAACACACAGGTACAAGCAACAGGCAACAACTTTCTTTGATGTCATGCCGCCCGCTGTTGACGAGTATCCATCAATTTGTTGCTAGTTGACGAGATACATGCGGACAACATCAACAGCAACATGTTGCCAACAAACGAATAAGAAATTTTGTTTAACTTTTTGGGCTGTGGGCAATGGGCATAGCCTACACTTTGCAAACATACATCTTTTTTAATAAAGATTTTCAGTTAATGGAGTATTTGTAAACTGGAAATAAAAAGAACAATGCCGGAATACTACTTTAAATTATAATTGTATACTTTTTGTGTGGAATCAGAATTTTGAAAACTACGCTCTCAAGCAAAGTTACTTTTACACACAAACAAATACGGTGAATTCCTGTACAACTTTTCCTAAACAAGCAGCCAAAATAATCGCCGTAAGCTTAAATGTAATGTAAATATCACCAGCGCTGGGATTTTAAATACGTAAAAATATACCTACCAACCTCATAGAGGTATGAAAAGCATTTGCCTATTGCTTTGTATTTGTAGATTAGTCTTGAGATTTAAATCATAATTTGCTAATGCAAAGTTTCTAAACGTGAAAATGCGTGTATTAATTCAAATTTAATATTTGAGACACAGCATATGTATTATGAAAATTAATATTTCACTTTTGATATACTCTACCTCTTTTATGTTTATTATTTGCAGTTTTTGTCTTAATCTGAATTTATTATCATTTCAAAGTTCAAAGGTATGTATTTCGTTACAGAACAAAAAAAAATGTAGGTACGAATATGGTACCTAACCAATTATTTCAAATAAATTTCTGCGTTCGATATAACAATGAATTGAAAATAAAATCCTTGTTGTGACCGGAAGAAAATTAAATGAGAAGAAATTTGAGGCGAGTGTAAAGACAATTAGGTACGAAATTAAACGCATCTCGCCCCAAGTAGGCGCTGATATTCAAGATCTTTGATCGTCGTTGTAATTGCGAGTTTACTTCTTGATATCGTTGATCTGGAGGAAGCAGAGACCACGTACTGCACAGATTTGGATCTCGTTAATTTTCAATGCAAACATACATCAACCAACCTTGGAGATTTTCAATCAGATGAACTTCATGGAGGTCGACGCAACATCGAATGAATACGCAAAAGTGGAAGGTACTGTAATTTGTTGTTTTTTTGTAATTCAGAAACCGTAACATAAATACAGCAGCATAAATACCCCCCTATCGATGGACGGTCGGAGGGGGAGCAAGATCGGTGTTTGCCATAGGCGCCATTTACCTACGGTACGCCTCTGAACAAAACAAACCCCTTCCGACGAATCGCTAGAAATAATCTAGCTAGACATAATATTGATATTGCCTGTATCACGGAGACTCATCTTGATGAAACGATTAAATTTAAAATTCCCGGATACCATGTATACCGTAAAGACCGAAATGCCGCAGTAGCATCAGGGGGAGTAGCAATCCTCATCAGGACAAAATTCGACCACATAAGACTACCAGATGTTCGCAACTTGAAAATAGAAACAACATCCATAAAGTTCAAACTTCAGGACCAAAGCTGCGTCACAATTACAAGCGCGTACAGACAGCCTAACATAAAACTAGATGGAGAAGATATCAAAAAAATTTTCGACACAACAGAGCCAATACTAGTGGTTGGAGACATAAATTCCAAAAATCCCCTATGCGGTTGCAGAGTCCCAAATCCCGAAGGAATTAAACTCGAAAACTTTGCAATCGCAAACTCCTTTCAAATATTGGCACCCGACGAATACACCTATTATCCTTACCCACACGATCACCAGCCTGATATACTCGATATTGTCCTGCAGAAAAACTTTAATAAACCCGTTTTCCAAACAGTCATAACGGAGCTCAATTCTGATCATCTTCCAGTGATCGTGTCTTTTGCAAGCAAAATAACCGTTAAGCAACCCGCTCCAAAACTGATCAATGGAAAAATGGACTGGAACCGCTTTGAAGAGCTGCTCAACAACGTAGACAGCCCCACAAACCTCCGCACTACTGACGACATTGATTCAGCCGTTAAGCACATCACCACGGCAATAGTTGACACCGTAAAATTGACATGCACACCCGCAAAAAGATCTCTCCCGATAGACTACAACTATCCTCCACAGTACATTATTGGCCTAATTAAATCGAAAAGCCAAATCCGGCGAGAGTTTCAAAGAACAAGGAGTGCATTAATTAAAAATCGATTAATAGTTATTTACATATGAGTATGGTAAATCAAGGTTTACGTAAGTGCTTGTTCACAATGGACATAAGCATAACAAAAACATAACAGATACATAATTCATAATGTTGAATAGTAGCAAACCAACGTATGTGTTCACAATGATTACATAATTTTTATTTTTTTGTAAATGTTTGCGTATGTTTTATGTCCTACCGAAACGGTACATAAAAAATACATAAAGTTGGGTCGGTTTCAACTTTACGTAGGTTTTATGAAAAATCTAGTGGAATTAGGTGTATTTCTGTTGGGTACAAAGACGCAGCTGTTGGTTTGACATTTCAGTTACTACGTCTAACGCCGATGACATCTCTTCTGCCAACATAATCTGGTTATTTTTAAATTGGTACATAGTTTTTGGCGCATTATTTCATAGTTTGGTGTGGTTTGGTCCTTCGTGTGTTGTTTTTTGATTATATCCAACACGACATGGAAAACGTATAGACGTCGAATTATTAATTAGTTTGGTGCGATTAAAACCCTAATTGTTTAATAAAGGGGACAAAAGATATAAGGTTAATAGGTGATCGAATAATCCTGGTGTATGAAAAAAACCATATTCTTCATCATGCAGCTTCATTTCTAGACAAGCTTAAATTCTGAAATTCTCCCCTTTTCTCTCGGTCTCGATTTATAGGTCTGACCCACCAACGCCGTTTTTGTTTTGTAACAACTTTGTCTCTGTGTCTTCATAACAGTAAAAGCAATAAAACTGTTGAAATTTCCATCTCAGTGGCACACACATATACACCACAAATAATATTGTTATGTTCTTGACGTTTTGATTTGCGCCTACGCAGATAATTATAATCTTACGGTCACTGTGAACACTTTCTCCACCTGCGTAAAATTATGTCTTATGTCAATATTCTGTTTTATGTATCTGTTATGTTTTTGTAACGCTTATGTCCATTGTGAACAAGCACTAACGAGTGAGATGTTTACTGCCGAACCGTAGCTGAGGCAGGAATTTCGAAACGAGTAACGTAAACTGATTTGACATACAAATAATGTAAAACATTTTATTTCATACTGCTCTATTTCTATTAAAATACCATTTTGATTAGAATGTTGTAGGTACACATTAAAATAAAAGCAAAAGTCGATCACTTGATTTGTTTGATCTGACAGTAGTTTGACAAATATCAATGCATACGTTTAGATGGATGTCAGTTGCGGTTGCTAGGCAAAATTTTCAGTCTGGTAAAAATTTTCAGTCTGGTAAAATACGATTTACCAGACTCAAATTAGTCTGGGAAAGCGGCGATTACTAGATAGTATGAAATAAATAATATTACTCACCAAATAAAAAGAGAACTCGATAATCTACGAATAAATACCTACAGAAAACACATATCCGATTTTAGCCCAGGAGACAGAGGGCTATGGAAAACAACTAGGAAAATATTAAAACAAGTTGAAGAATTGCCTACGTTGTCCTCAGAAACAGGTAACGAAAACTACAGCTCAGACACAGAAAAAACAGTAGCGTTTGCTACTCATCTTGAAAAACTTTTACCCCAATAATTACATGTTCCTCAACCCACTTCAAGCAAGTTATAAATAATATCGAAAGAAATGCGCCTATACCCGATCGAATCTCACCAACTTCCCCCAAAGAACTAAAGAGCTGTAACAGTTTAGTTTATTCATATTCAAATTTCAAAAATTACCGCTTGCTAGGTTAGGTAGGATATAGGTGAGATGGCGTCACTTGTACGCGTGTTTCTTTTCTCGCGCAGAACCGCGTTATTTTTTTTCATTTCCGTTTTAAAGCCAACGAGGTTGTACTTGTTGTAGAGCGTGGCATTGTGAATTCTTCTTAAACCAGTGGGTAATATTTGCCATCATTCACGTGAAATCTCTGGCAATTTTACCTTTTCATTGGCGTTGTCGAGTAGTGTAACTCAGAAGCCGTTTTCTCCATTGCGAGGCTATATCTGGTTGAAGTTCATCGCCCTACCTACATGTAAGTGAAATGGCGTTGGCTTTCTTTTACGTTATGTTATCTAAAATTCTTTCAGATTCACAATTTGAGGTTGGATAATTTCCATATTTCATTGATTTAAGTATTTTTCATTACCCTCCTGACGATTTAAGGTATGTTATTAAAAATCTCGTTAAGGGAGTGTTACATCTTCATTACTTTTAGGGGGTCCATGTAGTAGATGAATTCTTGTACCGGTCAATCCTTGTACAGACGAATCCTTGTATGGTATAGTTTATAGTATATCCTTGCACATTCTTGTGTGCGGAGGACATTGACCTGGCATAATTTTGGGATAGTAAATGAATTTGCATCTTGCGAATATTCCGGAGTACGAACACCTGTTGATTGCCGGCAGCTATCCGGCGTACCACCGAGTAGATAAGCGCTAACACCTAAACGATACCGGGAGCGACCAGCTGATTGTGGAATTTGTTAATCTAGTGTAACCTTCCGACGATTTATGATTGGAGCTTTGTATTTTGTTCGCATCTAGTGTTTGAGGTCGTGGCTCTCTTCAAGAGCAACGCACCTGTATTTAACGTATGGGTAAACGAGCCGGCTACGAGTAAGCTATTTTTGGCCCTTCCGGCTCATATAATCGTTCCGAGCGTTGTAGCTTGGGGTTTGTTTTTGTGTTACAGAACTGGAACTTCGAAGGAGAGCTCTTTTTCGGAGAAGACAGCGTATGTGTTATTCAAGGTAAGATTTTTAATTTACTTGTACCCAGTGTTGCCTATATGAGTTGTTATTCGGGTTAACTTAATTCAATCTTTGAATCCATTGAAATCTTAACTACATTTTTGCTCGATCATTGTTGTAGGGGTCTGGTAACGTAATTATTAGGGAAGTGTTCATGAATTTATTTGGGGATTATTTTTGTCATTTAAAGTATTTGTTATTGTCGTATTGAAGATACATTTTATTTGCCGATCCTGCACCGTTTTTGCCAGGATTAATAAATCAGAATTGCTCGTAGTGAATTTATTATTTGGCTCTTTGTGTTTTCCCAATTTCTATACAGGAGAGGTCAGAATTTGTGCAAAATTGGGTGGCGCTCAACTAATCATTTCTAGTGACTACCAAAGATCAAAAACTTACGTTATATGCCCAAACGAACAAACCGCTGTGGAAGATTCTCATCTCGAGCCCTTCTTTTAATTAAGAATCTGAGCTAGCTGGCCGTTTATGCGGCGGGGTTTGAGTTTTACAGCGCCGAACTAACCTCACGTTATAGAGCCTAATAGACAAACTACCTAAAAAGAAATCTCCCGGTCATGACCTTATTACCAACTCCATACTTCAGCACTTAACAGCAAAAACCCTAGCCTCGCTCAGTTCAATATTCAACGCCTGCTTGAAATATGGCTATTTCCCCCAGTCATGGAAACACGCACATGTCCTAATGTTTGCGAAACCAGGCAAAGACAAAAAGAAAATAAACAACTACAGACCAATAAGTCTTCTGACAACGTTATCGAAATTGCTAGAAAAGGTTATTAACGAACGGTTAATCGACAGCATCCAAAATTTAGATGTCCTGCCCACCTTTCAATTCGGATTCAGAAAAAATCACTCGACCTATCATCAATTACAAAGGATCAGCGAACATATCGAACGAGGATTTGAAAACAAGCAGTACACTGCAGCAGTATTTCTAGATGTCGCGCAGGCCTTCGATCGTGTGTGGGCTGAAGGCTTAAAAACTAAAATCTTAAAAATTAGCATACCCTCTTATCTCAAAGCTATCATCTTCTCCTTTCTCGAAAACAGAAGCTTTGAGGTGAAAGTCCATTCGACGTTATCTGACATTAAAAATATCCGAGCCGGAGTTCCACAGGGCAGCATCCTGGGTCCATTACTCTTTAATCTATACACGTCCGACACTCCTGAAATTAACGCAACACTAGCTACCTTCGCCGACGATACGGCCGTTTTTACTCAAGCTACAAACCTAAACGAGGCAGTAATAGTACTGCAAGTAGCTATTGATAATCTGTGTGCCTGGTTTAAAAAATGGAGTATCCAAATAAATCCTGATAAATGCCAAGCCAAGGTGTTTACATTACGAAGAATCAACGATACTCCTAGTATTCATGTCAATAGTAAAGTAATATCCTGGATGGACAAAGACTCAGCCGCTAAATATTTAGGAGTACATTTAGACACCCGACTAAGCTGGAAGTACCATATAAACCAAAAATTAATTCAGAGTTATAATAGGCTAAAGCAACTCTACCCGCTAATAAACAGAAAATCAACCCTAAAAATAGAATGTACGGTCTTACTATACAAGAGCTTATTACGACCTTTAGCATTATACGCTTCACCGGTTTGGTGCAACACATCTAAAACAAATATGCAAAAACTGCAGCGATTCCAAAAAAAGGTGCTGCGTACCGCTGTCAACGCACCATGGTATATTAGGAACACCCAGCTACATTTAGAGTTAGGAGTAATGCCTATCCAAGAATATATTAATAAATGTGCCAAAAAGTTTATTACTAACTCAAGTGCGTGCAGTGGTGCGGTGTTCTATGAACTATTTCAACCAAATATCCACACCAGACTCAAACGCAGGTTACCCCAAGACGTTATTTTATCAGGCGACGAAGAAGATTAACTTATTATTGGTTAACTTTCCTAGGGACCGCTACTTAGTCTCTCTAAGTCACGATACACAGTCATACTGAATCTTATCACTGCTATGTATAACAAACTTATGATTGTTGATCTGGCAATAAATTTATTAAAAAAAAAAAAAAAGTTAACCATAAATGGAAATTTCTTATAAATTTCCTTAATTATTTCGGCTAGATCTTAATCACAAAATGCACAATTACTTAACATATCTCTTCTCCTTTTTCTTTCAAATTTCTATAATTAATTGACCAATTTGCATGTCAAATCAAACACCAAGCTACCATAACGTTTTGAATATATTGGTTAAGTATTTACGATGCTCTCTTTCCAAATCACATTTCCTTTTTACAGGAAATTCTACGTATAATACCGCAAAAGAATGCTTAGCTATGATATTTTGAATGAAATATACTTAAACAACAAAATGCACTATGATAATCAGTTTTACATTAAAAAAAATTTGTACATAGGTATATGGACCCATGAATTTGGATAACTTTTTTTTATTCAGTAATTTTTTGTTTTAGTAGGTAACCTATGTTTCACCGAATGCACACATTGTGGTTCTGAACAAATACGTGTGAGCTAGTAAACAGAATAGAAATGAACTGAAAAGTAAAAACTTAAGTAATTCGTCTAAGTTAAGGAACCTTTCTGACGGTCTGACTGATCTACCTTCACATATAGTGCGTTAGAGATAAGAGGATTACATCAATATCTTCTATTTGGAGAGATACAAAAATTTGTCAAATAAATTTTATATGTGATATCTGATCGCATATTGAAACTTCCGGTTTAACCGGAAATTGATGCCCTTTTGTTTTTTAAGATACTTTTATCCGCATTTTGTGAACCACCCTATACGATTTAGCAGATCGAAGGACAAGAAGCTGAATGGGGCCAATTTAAACAAGAAGTACTTACCATACTCCAATCCATACTGCTCAATTACGTATATTTTGTAAAAGAAGTGTCATTTAAATCGAATAAACCGCTGATTTAGTTTTCTATATTTAGTGATTTGCTCGCGTACACAATTGGTTTGTCATTTTCATCCAAACAAATTACTATGTCTGCGTAACCACATGTTTTTGATATGAATTGTTTTTCGGAAGGAAATTAGTGGATAGGTTGGTTTGACTAAGTTCGTTTTAATGATGCAGACCATTGATTTGACTAAGCACAAATTAAATTGTTTGTGTTCATTTTTACGTTTGGTTATATAAAGTATGCACTAATGGATTTTAAAATTCATAAGGTTTCTCTATACTGTATTTGAAATTGAGCAACTTTGAAAATCTGTTTCAACCAGCACCTTATGTACAAGATAAATTTGATTTTAATGCAGGTCAGGTTTGACT
Source organism: Photinus pyralis (assembly GCF_008802855.1). Lineage (NCBI taxonomy): Eukaryota > Metazoa > Arthropoda > Insecta > Coleoptera > Lampyridae > Photinus > Photinus pyralis. Next base: position 6,110,339 of record NW_022170510.1, read on the forward strand.
AAATTGTGTACTATTACTATCCGAGAACTGAATGTCAATAAAACAGGTGCAAATATGGGTATCTATGTAAGTAACTCTTGAAACTGAACTCGATGTGAAGGACACACACTTGTATTTAGTACAAGAGGCTCTAATCCTAATCGAACTTGATAATTCTGTAAGAATCAACAGTCAATTAAATTTGCTCCTCGAAATAAGTCGAACAATAACATTTATCAATTTTAGGTATAGATATTTCTTTTTAACTGCTAATTACAATAGCGATTATCGTGGTAGAGTCCTTAAGAATTTGCAGTTATTATTTGCGAAGACGCTAACGATATTTCACTTTTAACGGTTGACCAGTTTGGGAATTTTGTAATTTTATTAATAGGCGCATTGCGCTTTGTGCATGTATCTTTTAATATAATTTTAATATAGCTATAATTAGTCCCTGTAATTAAATTCATCATCATCAGAATTAAAATTTGTCGTTTGTGCATCTGTTTGGCATTGTCACAGGATTTTATCATGCGACTGGTACCTGAAAATTCAAAATCACTACAATGTGTAGGTTACTACTGGTAATTTTACTACTAACACTATGTCCTAGGTCCTTGTAATTTGAAGAAAAACTCAAAATTACAACAGAATAACATTTTTTTATAACGCAAGTTGGAAGTTTAAGTCGAAAGAGAGACAGAACTATCTATATTATTGTAAAAAATTTTTATTTCATCATTTAGCTTGAGATGAGGGGCAATTTTGAAACTATTTGCTCTTAATCAAAACGTTGTACTATCTAAGAACAGGCAGCGAGCTATATTGATACTTTGTTTAGCTACTAAGTTGTTTTCACTTGTAAAAGACTAGTTTTTTTCGCTTATTTTTTTCAGCGATTAAGGCCCAATCTCCGTGAGTAGGTTGGACTAGACGCTCAACTTTTTCGCCTGTGAAAATTCTCTATAGAGGTAGCTAATGCCAATTAAGTGCGGGGCGACGAAATTGTCTTACCAACAGTAAGTTTTTTTTTTTAATTTAATTGTGAAGATACTATTTTATGTAAATCTGAAGATAATAAACTCCGAATATGACGAAGCAACTACTGGTTAAATTGTGTGTGCGATCGTGATTTTCGCAGGAAAACACCCTATATTGCATCGACCATATTCTGGATTTACTTTGTGCTTATACTAAAAATAGGGTTTCCATACACTTCTCTTATTTAACACTAAATTTTTTTTTCGAAGGTGGTTTGCGATAAAAAATTCTTCAGGTTGAATACCACTGAAGAAAGTATGAGAATAAACTGAAGTTATCGATTAGTTCCTACTTGCAGTTAGTGTTGCTGTGAAGAGTTAATATTTTCCAAACTATCTTCTTTTTTGTAGCATTTTTGCAAATGTATTTGTAAAAAGGTAACTTTTAATCTCAGTAGTGTACAATTGTACATGCACCTACCGGGGCCATGTAATGAAAAACTTTAGAGACGGGGCTTCAAGATGGGGTCAGCGACATCTGGGCGCCATCACCGAGTGTTATACTAACGTGGTGATTTTTCAGTGTTTTTCTATTGTCTTCTATAGTAAGGGTCCGATTGTTTTCAAATTTTTGTCGTCGGAGAGATCTTGTAAACGCGCCCAACTCCTGCGTGACGACATATTGTTTTTTTTCGGAGAAGTGAAATAAAAAAAATAGTATTTGCAAAGTTTTTCTTAAAAAAAAAATAAAAAAACTGTCCACTTTAGAAAAGTGTAATTTTTTGTTCGTTTTTTATGCTCTCTCTATTGGTGCATAATAAAGATAATGGTTTTCATTTGAAAATTTCAAGTTTTTGACCAAAAACCGATTGTCAACTTTGAACGATTATTCGTATTATTTTCGAATCACATTTGAAAATCAGACCGATAACATTTAATAGGGTGGATTTTTAGCTGTCCATTCGTAAAAAGAAACATTTTGCTAAGTTGTCAGACAACAGTGATGTGGCTAATTTACTGAACCTCTCTGTGAAAAAATGTCAAACAACTTCGAAGCCATGTCAGTTAGACATAGCATCATATTGACAAAATTATACTGATTTTTTATGAGGAATTCAAAAATGGCATCAGAAAACATAGTGCCATTTGCAATAAGAAAGTTCCGCTATCGTTCTGATACAACCGGAAAAGCGGCCTTCTTGAAAATATGTGTAAATTATTCCTTTTCATCGATTATTCAAAAAAGGTAATGGATCCCGAATTAAAATTCCAAACCGTTCCTGAGATACTTCTAATGGTCCACTTAAAAACACCACCCTGTAGAAACATGATAGAAAAAAGCTAGGAAAAAAGTAACTTTTAAAAACGTTAAGTTGCCCCCCCCCCCTCCTTTTTGAAAATTTGTAATGGGTTAACCGTGATGGCGCTAGCTTTAATTCAAGTGCATATCCAGATATATCCGATGGCATAGATACCAGTGACAAAAGACGTAGGGGAGGGGGGGGGGCTACATATACTTGGCCCCTCCCAAATGTGTTTTCGGATTGCTAAAAAACGATAATGGCGCAAGAATTATTATCAGTGGCGCGTGGGTGCGGAACGAGCGCATAATAATAATAACCCACCCACGATTAGATTGGAGTGGAGGTGGCTGCTTAGAGTTAGGGGGAGGGGGGGGGTCACTTCGATGGCCCCCTTACAGAAAGCAGTATTCAATTCATCATGTTTTAGGTAACCTTAGTGAATAGTTTCCGTCGTTTAATAGTAATATTCGAGGTAATAGTAGAAAATAAAATTAAGTTGAGTAAAGTTTGCAACCGGGTAGTAAGTTATACAACAAGCTTGTTAATAAAAGGTAGTCTTAATATTTGCCCGTTTTTCTTACTTTTCTTACTGTACACTGTAGAGCCCTGAGGAAGTCTAAAATAAAAAAGACGAAATATTGGCCGAAATAAAAGAGGTTTTTTTCTCTGAAATCATTAGCCCAAAAAAGGACCGACTACCTGTTACTAACAAGCTTGTGGTTTAAGAAAATAAAATACCATACTATTTCGATTAAGTAGTTGTAGTAGTTTCTCTCTTGACATTTTTCCTTAAAATGCTTAGTTTTAGAGTTATTGAGTAAAATTTCAAAAAAGGTAGATTTTACGCTACTTAGGGGGTGGTTTTGGGGTGACGGGCTCAACGCATCGGCCCTGGGGTTTCAGACGGTATTTACTACCTTAAAACAAAGTACCTTGCCAAATTTGCCTGTGCCTGTGTTAATTGAAGGGATGAATGCAATAGATTACAGCTAGGGAATGCAATACCGGGATCGTGGGATCCCGAAATACCGGAATCCCGCAGCATTTTTGCGGGACTGAGGAATTAGTCGACCAAGGGGACGACTCTGTTTACTTTGTTAATGAAACGCATAACGGAGAAGTTATTCTTTAAATAATTGTTCAACTTTTTTCGTTAAAAATGTACTATGATTTTTGAGGCACTTTAGAAGTTCACCTTTTTGTGCTTTACAGGTGAGGTTTTTTTAAGTTCTAAGTTAGGCTGAAAGTACTTTTTTTGTTAAATATTGCGATAATTAGCGATTTATTTTAATACAGAAGTTAACCGCACATGCTTATTTGTACATTTGTTTAAAGTTTTGCGGGATTGAGATTTTGCTGCGGGATTGCATTCCCTAATTACAGCTAAATTGGAAGCACAAGCTCACTATCAATTCGACCGATTTGCCACCGGTGGATTCTACAGACAAAGCCAAAAAATGTACCATGCAGTAGAAATGTGCACTGTCATGATAAATATGCGAGTGTAAAACTGTGCAGAAATCAAAATGGAGCAAATAAACACATTTCTTCAATTGATTTTGTATTTTGAAGTGCAATGTCAACAAATTAAGTTATTTTGGGTAACTAGAACACGTTTTTAAAGATACGCACTGCATATGTTATTATACTTAAGTGCTTTTCCTTCGCTAGAAAGCTCAAAACGAACGATTTTCAAACTAATGAGACTGGCGTCCCAAAAAGTTCGATACGGTGTCCCCTTTCATTTTTGCTTTGGTATTCTAAAGCTCTAGACTCGATTGCATTTTGGAACAGTTGCATATAAAACTGCCATCGCATATGTCGTATATTCATGGGAATATTTGTTATACCATTGTTTAAATACTTTTACACAATAATTATACTTTTTTTTATAAAGGCTTTTCGGGGTCATGCCCATTTTGCCTACGATGTAGGTACCTCAAACTAGGGATAGACCCTGGTTTTCACATTTCACGCACAGGGGCCGATCAGTGTGACTTTGTACCATACTTATACCTGCACAAGAAAACTGCTACAATAAACATTCAAACTCCATACTAATGACAAATTAAACGATTAATAGTTAGGGTTTACTTCAATTAACTTACGTGAGTAATAAATATCACATCTAGAAAACGTATACTTCCTCCCAACTTAAATTTTATAACTTTGAATTGCGAGTAATATTAAAAATTCCCATTTTGGTATCAAAGCACTGCAATATGGAAATTTCTGCTTTCAATCTACGTCAAATGAAGAGTTATTTATCTTCTTTCCCTTGCAAAACAAGTAAAGCGAATTTGATAAACGCATTATGACATACTACCTATTTGTCAATAAGTCAATAACTTTTCTTGTAACATCCGACACCATTAAAACTTCTGTGAAATGTTTTGTATAGAAACATGACAAGTTATAAATCGACGTAGTTCATTTTCCACCTAGGACGCGTTGAATTTTCTTGCTAATATGTTAGGTTAGTTCTGGTTCGTAGCAGGATATCGATTAGGGATTTTACGCGTACAAAAACGTACCATTTGCTTTATGTCGCAAATAATTAACGTAGCATTGGGATGGTAAAAACTAATCAGGTATTAAGTTAGCTTTATGCGGAGTACGTATTTTACTTTCCATTATAAACCTTTTAATATGCAATAACGCGGCAATAACATTGGAAAAAGATAATTTCAATGCATTGAACTTTTTTGCGTTTATAGCGGTCGATGGATATAGCTTCGAAAATGAGATTTAGAGACTGGTGTAAATCTCACCTATTCGCTGAGAAAATTGAATCTAATCTTGTTTTGCCTCATCCGAGGTGTTGTCGGCACATCCCCTTCCCGTACAGTATTTCTGAGCTTCTTATGCTGTTGAAATTACCCTTCGGCTTGGCTGTTAACGTGCAAAGCGTAATAGAAAAAGTTTCAAGTAGCGCACTTTTGTTATTTAATTTTACTCTAACCAAAAGTTGTTCGGTAGGTACACTTTTAACGTTCTCTTCTTAAAGGGATAAACTACATATTTAAATTCTTCGTCTACGCGAATTACGTGTAGGTACTTTATCTGTTTAGGAAAGCAGCAGCAGGATGTGAGGAAATCGTGAATATACAGGCAGCTAGATTTGGAACGAAAATATCCGTTCAATTTACATTGAAATCGCATGCCATGGTTCGAACCAATTTTTGAAATCCTACACACATTTCAAGAGATTAACGTCGTATTATTAGGGTTGCGTGGGAATTCAATTAAATATTCTGCAGTTATGATCAGATTTACTACTTCCACTCTAATTAATAGCCACAGTATGTCAATAATTTCATATTTATGTAGAGATTATACTCGTTTATTTTATGGCGCCTACAAAAAAAATGAAAAGCGTATAATCGTAAACGATTTTCCTAAATCCCATTTCGATCAAGTAACGCCATAAATAAGAAATATGCGAAAGTACTTCTATTTGCATGTAAAGCCTTGTCCTTTTCTTTGAGTTCTCCGGGAATTTTACTTTACTGGGAATTTAGTAAATTTGAGATGGTAACTTTTCTAAAAACGCGCCTAATTATTCGTCATGAATCATCTCTTCGTATTGCGTTCCGTGTTGCATTAGGTATGCTTCCGTTAAATTGTTTCACCTCGGAAATAGTCTGCACTGTGATTAACAGGTGGCCCAATTCGACTACCGTTTGAAATTATGAAGGATTTTTAACAACGTTTCTGGCTTCAGAATTATAATTTGATTTTTTATTCAGTTTGTCCAATAACGTTGTTTGTTTCGATTTCTGTCCACGGGTCCCTTTTCTGGGGAGGCCGTCACTACTACCAACACTTCTAAAAACATTTCCGTATATTTTGTGCAATTTTTAGCTAATTTGCTGACTGGTTGCTAATTAAAAGCATTTATTGAACGCTTGCGTGCTCGGTAATTTGTCCGAACAAGCTTTGTAAACTTCCCTTTCTTTCAAGAGTTTTGTTTTAAATTTCATTTCATGCGTTTTGGAATAAATTTTTGTTATTATCAAGCAATTAATTGTGTTTTGATTCGAACCCATTGTGCGACCCGAATAGAGTCTTTATCTTAGATGTACCTTCCGGTATTCAAGATCAATTTTTTGTTGTAATAAATTCTTTGAAATTTTCAGAAGTTGATCGAGGCCTCTGAGTCTCCCAAATGATTAATTTAAGTCAATATTGGGATTTTTTTTTGTATCAGATGCCGGAAGTGTACCAGAAGAGATTACAAAAACTTTAAGTCTCAATTTTGATTTGTTTGAATTAGCTGGACAGGTGTTTTGTGGGTGCTGTGGTTGACTGCATACCATTCCACGGAGCATTATTTATTTGGCGCCCAAAGTGGTTTTTTTATTGCGTTCCGTAAACATTGGTATATTATTTTTGTACAAAGATTAGAAACCTGCTCTTAGGTTTGTCGCTGGTTTTTACCGGCTAAGCAGACAAGCGACTTTTGTTGTTTGTGTCATGTGGAACATAAATCAATATTATATGAACTCTTTTTATGTTCATAGTTTTAAAATATTGAAATCAACTGCTATATGATAAACTTAATAGAAAACAAAATTTATATTCGTAAGTATAACAATACGTGGATTAAAAGGGTGTTGCCATGCACAACACGCGAAAGTTTCAATGTATGAATTTAAAGAGCTAGAACAAAAAATGTTTTAAAGACGATAGTACATACTTAAAGCGAACCTAATAAACCAAAGCCCATTAATGACAACTAACAGTGTCTTTTTTTGTTCACCTGAAAAAGGGAGCTTTCTGGAAATGAACCTCGTTCTGCTTATTACTAAAACCACATTTGAAAATACCCTTGCATTAATATGTTAGAGAGGACATGTTAAGTGACATTTAACGTGAATGGATTCGTATCCATTATTTCTTCTGCACGAATTAATACCTGACTGAAACGTGAACGAAAAGATCGCATTTGCCTTTGATGTAACACACTGAAAAAGGGTCGCAACACTTGAATTCACTGTTATTCATCGGATTTTATAACTTACCACTCAGAGAATTTAATCTTAACAGGAGATTATATGCTACCGTAATGCGAAGTAATACTTAATTAGAGGGCTGCCAGTAAGGGCGCAGCGTACTGACTGATGATAATGACTAGCTTATATACCCTTTGATGAGATATGTGGGCTATAATAACCGAAAGGTTAATATGTTCACGCGTGAATTATTAAATTTCCGTCTTTGTCCGGTTCTTAAGGATATAGGTACATGCCTACCAAAGGAATCTTCCTTTCTCTTGAACTGGCGTTTTAATGAGAATCCAGTGCCAATGATGTCCAATAATTTTTTATTTTTCCGTTTATGGGATACCTCAACATAAAGAAACTTCTTCAGTGTAAGTTAATTATTTATTATACCACATCTTGGTTTGCAAATAAGAGGCATAAAACTCTCGTAATGGATGATTAAAGTGCTGCTACTCTAACATTTACACCTTCTTTAAATTTAAACAGCACCTGTTTAATAAAGTAGTACATTAAACCAAACACTTCGTAACCTAATATTCGCATTATAACTGATAGGTTAATTAGTGTAAAGCACTTTTTGTAGGCCACGGAAAGAAACAATTCTATTTAAACTTAATTTAAATTTCATAAAAGTAATTTTAGTTGCAAATTACTTTGAAATTGAATTTTCGTAGGTTAGAAACACTAAAATAACGCTAACACCATTTGTGTGACTTATTTTTTAGCTTTTTTACCTTGCAAATTGGAGCTTATAATTAAAAACCGTTTTATCAAGATTTGTAATTATGCAAAGATTGTCGACAATGAATGGTGGTTTTTCTTTTAATACCCGTAGCTTAGAAAATGAGATTTAGGTAATAATGACCGCGAAGATGGTTGTTAATTTCCGCTTGCTGAAATTTTCATGTTGGCCTTTTTAGCATGAATGTCAAAAACAAAGCTCTATTATTAATCAAATACAATAAACTATTGTATAATCCATCAATTTAATAGGAAAATCATAAGCGAAAGTGAACAGATTAAAACGTTCTAGCTTCAATCGTTAACTTTTAAATTAATTTTGAAAACGGTTCACAATCGAACCAAAATCCACTCAAAGTATACGAGGAGAACACATTTTTAATAAAAGAGTGGGTATCACATGAGAAAATCTTATTAGGTGCTTATAGCATATTTGGATCAGTTAACTAAACTCCTTCAAATGTGGAAATGCTGCTATGAGAAAGTCCAAGCATGGTCATTTACATTCAGGCCGGCTTCATTGCGTTGAAAATAGACCCAATTGCGCTAAAGGAAAATCATCTAAAACTTCTTTTACATTTTCGAAATCCTCCGCAAATTAAACACAACCGCTTCGGATGGTGAAAAAGATTGCAAACCGGTATTAAATCATAGACAGTTTTAAATGTACTACCTATTTTTTGTCAGTAAGAAGTTATTTACGTTTTACCGCTCATATGAAAGAAAATCATAAACGAATCGATCGCCAAATTAAAATATAAATTATATAATCATGGACGCTGAACAATTGCCCTGCGCATTTTTTATAAAGTAAGAAAAAAGATGTACACAAAGTTATGGCGAAACGACTTCAAAATGATATATGGCCCTTTGTATCATAATTTTCCGTTTCTTGTCGTTAATTATCTTTGAGTTATGATTATGACCCAAACTTTTGTTTGTCTTTTTGAAATCATGATTTTATTTAAGAGGGCGCTTTTCAAATGTTTTTGCGATATTATACTAGTCTATAATTATTTATTTCAGCACGATGGTGCAAATTGTAAATTGTGTTCTTTTCTCTTTTCATTTTTTGAGGTATTACAAGTAGCAGGCAATGAAAACAATAATGGTGATGCACAGGTTTTTTTCATGTATCAATTGTTTCCATGGGTCACTACCACACTGTTAGAAATAAATAAAGTGTTCATAGGGCAGGATAGACACGCCTAGTAAGAGAGGACACATTATTTAGGGTGACAAGTCGTCCAAGCATTATGGGAGTATGTCCATCGCTAAAACACCTATTTATATTAGTAGGAGTGTATAGGAAAGAAAACAAAACAAAAATTAGATGTTTATTTAAATCTGGGGTCGTAACCTTATTTCCTATTGATCAGGGATATTGACCGAAGCACAAATTCAATACAGTATAAACGATACTTACTTACTTTGCGATAAGAGACAGGTAATTGCTTCCGGTATTTTCAGCATTAATTTGTAATAAACATTTACATAGTGTTTTGACCTAGGTTTTGACACTTTTTTATTTGTTATAGACATTTACTGCTTATAATAGCAATGGAAGAATCTGATTTCGCTTCCCTGATCTCGACGACTTATTGTAAACCATTCAAAAGTATAAAGAATATGGAAATTGGTGGAAAAATACCGAATTACTAATATCAGCGTGATTGGTACCAAGTTTGGAGATCGAATTATGATCGGATTCAAGGTGGCGGGTCCAAAATAACATCCAAGATGGCGGATGGAGCCAGACATGCAGCGGGTCCAATGGCGGATTTAGAATAGTGACTAAGAAAGTGACGGGCGGATCCAAGGGGAGGGACGTAGAGAATTCTGTTCGATTCTAATTGACTGTGAGGTCACTTCCTGCCCCAGAACGATTATAGATTTTCTACTTAGGCCAACATACCTGCTTAGCGCCATATTGGAACCTTCTTGAAAATTTTTAGAACCTTTATTGGACCTTTGGAACGATTTAGGTTCTTCAGATTTCCTAGAATTTTCTTAGAACCTCTAGAACCCTTCTTAGGGTCTTTGGAAAATTTACAACCTTTAGAACTATTCACGGATGTATAATATAGAGAGGTGATCCGGCGAGCTATGTTTTCGGTGCAAACAAACGGCGATTGAGTGTGGTCTGTGTGCGAGGGAGAGGCAGCGACAGAGACAGACAACTAGCTTGGCGCGAAATCACTTGTGCATTTATACTGCATTGCGCCAGTGATATACGGTCGCACTTCCTTAAACTTGTGTATGGGCTTTTTTTGCAACTTTTTACAATGGCACGAAGGTATTGTTTTGCACCTGGATGTCACAGTGGATATAGCGGAAGTTCAGAGAAAGTATCCTTATTTAAAGTGCCTAAAAACAAATTAGAAGAGTGGAGTCAACGTATTCCCCGAGCGGATAAAAAATTAACGATTAATGACGCTTTGTGCGAAAATAGTATATTGTTTTATAAGGAGTAAAAGTGTGACTTTTTGTGGCAAGTCTGAATGTTTGACGGCCGAACGTAGTGAGGCCGACAATTTCAGACGCGCCACAAAAAGTGCTTTTACTCCGAATAAAACATACAATTTTTTCCGCAAACGCTGTTCAAACGATAGAATTAAGGGAGTATTCCTAAAAAGATTGCAGCGCATCTGTTAAATGTTGAAAAATTTAAAACTAGATTGCTGTGGTTTGCGGTTGTTATGGTGAAAGAAAATTTTGACAATTCAACAAATTAATTATCGGGAACATTCAAAGCCCTTTTGAACTGTGCGTTTTTGGTAAGTACCCGAGTATCAAGTAGATAAAGTAGTAAAAGATATTGACCAATTTTTCTTGCAGGTTACATATTATGTCGGATTCCGAACTTAACTGTACGCCGCCAGACGTTCTTGCAATTGCCAAGACAGCTACGAACGATTTAATTCCAACGAAGTCAAGTAGAGTTTATAATCATGCTTATGAAAGATTTCTCACATGGTGCAATGAGAAAAACATTACAAACTATTCTGAAAATGTGCTACTAGCTTATTTTTGTGAATTGGCAACCAATCTAAAAATGAAGAGTTCAACAATGTGGTCTCAATATTCCATGATAAAAGCATTATTAAATCTTAAACATGGATTAGATATTAGCAAATATATGAAGCTACGTGCTTATTTGAAAAAGCAGAATGAAGGCTATACTCCCAAAAAATCAAAGGTATTCACAAAGGAACAGTTTGAAGATTTTTTAAACAATGCACCTGATGAGCAATATTTGGGGATTAAGGTTAGTTATAAAATACTTACCTAGGTATACCTGCATAAATACATTAAAGTTTTAAAATAATATATGCTATTTTCAGGTTGTTTTAGTAATAGGCGTATCAGGAGCATGTAGGTGCGATGAAATGGTGAATATGACAATAGACAATATAGAGGATTTAGGATCTGTTATTCATATAAAGATTCCTGATAGCAAAACTAAAAAGCCACGATCGTTTACAATTATTGGTGAAAAATACATAAATCTTTATAGAAAATATACTTCCTTGCGCCCCCCCGCTATGGAAAGCCGTCGATTTTTCTTGAAATTTCAAAACGGAAAATGTTATCGCATGGTCATGGGAATTCATACAATTAGTAATGTACCCAAAACAGTAGCAACTTTTTTAAAACTACCGGATTCAAAACTTTACACGGGCCATGCTTTAAGAAGAACTTCAGCTACATTGCTGGTGAATGGAGGAGCTGATATCACTTGTTTAAAGCGGCATGGAGGTTGGAGGTCGAGCACTGTGGCTGAAGGATACCTAGAAGATTCTTTGTCTAATAAAAAAGAAACCGCGAAAAAGATCTTAATGCCAAATTCTTCGTCATTGGGCCTGAATGCAGCTTCCGATGAGCGAAATTCGGTGGACGTTGATTTAACAGATATGTTGAAACGAGTAAGAAGTCAAAGGAAATGTTATTGGCTAACTCATTCAACTCTACACAAAATTCTATTGAATTAGAAGTCAATAAATCAGGAAGTGTGTTAAATTTGTGCGGTGCAACTCTAAATAATTGTAATTTCACAATTAATATGTAATTATCGCTAATAAATCTCCAAAGTTCAACTACCTGATGATATTTACTGTCTGTCATGTCACTTTTTTCTCCGGCCGTGAGCGTACAAAAAAGTACTTTTTTGTACGCTCACGGCCGGAGAAAAAAGTGGAGTCTGTGAAATCAAACTTCAACATTAAGAACTGACATTAATAAAGTCGTCATTTTTTTACGTTTGCGGAAAAACATTTTTTTAAAGACGATGTCATACGTGAAGTCGTCACAGAAACATATTCAGTAAGTTTTTTAAATTCAGGAAGTAAATACCAGTTCCGCAGGTCGCCATGAATTACCTACTGTAGGAATGTTATTTTTGTTCTGTTTAGTATGCACTGAAAATCCCGCGCTTGAGAGAAAATGCAGTACCATCTATTTGGCCTAATTGTCCAACCTATTTGTCGAAAAAGCCGGTAAAGAAAAGGAGGGTAATCGAACGAGGCGAATGTACATATGACCTGAAACGTAAAAAAAATAATGAATTAGGTGCCAATGAAGGTAGGTATTTGTCAAATTCTTGCCCAGAAACAGAGTTCTGTTTTTAGTGCATTTTCAGAAAAAACTGAAATGCACTATTAGGCTCGGAATGTCTGTCTGCCTGTCTCTCTGTCTGTCTGTCTGTCTGTCTGTCTGTCTGTCTGTCCGATATTTTATATCTCCGGAACGGTAAGTGCTAGAGGCTTGGTTGAGGTGCCGTTAGATAGGTCTCGGCGAGTTATTGAGCAGTACGGAGCCCGTATGTCTGTCCGTATGCCCGTTTGTCTGATATTTATATAAACATGACTGAAAATGCACTTAAAATCCCTGTCCAAAGTTAAGCTTTCGCCAATTTTTTCTTTTTTGATGGGTCTTTTAATCATTTGTGGGAATGTTAAAAACTTAAATTGCATTGCCTAAGTTATTCCACTGATTTCTAATTTCCTTTTAGTTGAAAAGATATACGAAGGCAATAACTCAGAATATAATAAATCTTGGTTAGTCACAATATTCGATAGTTTGTCGAAGAATAACGTTACCTTGCCGTCTGCGTCGTGGACCTTACAATTCCATAAAGACATTATAGCACTTTTTAAAACAGATGTTGTAGAAAATGATATCGTAATTTCAAAGAAAATTGTGCTGTGTAAATCTTTTATAAACTTCTTCATTTTTCAACATTTGCATGTCCGTTTAACTGAAGATTCAAATAGTAAGATTAATTCGATTGCTGATTTTGAAAAAATGTTGATTGATTTTGATCTACTCCCTATATGTTACGGATTAATAATAATAATCGGAGATAGCATAGACTTCAGCAGGACACGATATCACAAAGATGAATTTTCTAAAAGCGTGAGACATGGAAATTGTAGTTACCTGTTGAATACTACCGATGAACGTTTATTCAAAGGAGTGAACTACTGTTGTTTGTGTAAAAATGCCAAAAAAGCAATCGCTTATTAAAAAAAAAAAGTCACAAAGGTCACCATGTCGAGACGAGACCGCTTTTTGAAAAATTCAGCCAACTGTCGTAAACGTGAACGAAGACTGCATTATAGACTAATTCAAGCAAGGAAGGAGTTACAAGAAGCTAAAGCGAAAATGAAAACCCTGAATGAAGAAGAAGTGCAGAAAAAAATTGATCAGATGGAAAATTTACCTTCCGCTCAAAAAATGTTACTGATGGAATGCATTAAGATGGCTAGGTACAAAAAGAAAACGTCTAGGCGTTATTCTTCTAGTTGGTTACTTATGTGTTTACTTCTTCATATTAAAAGCCCAAAATCGTACGCTTTTTTAAGAAAAAATGAAATCGTACCTCTTCCCGTTGTGTCAACGGTGCGTACATATTTGTCGCGAGTAAGACTCAAATGTGGACTTGACGAAGAATTTTTCCAAGCATTTAAGATGAAAATACAAGAAAAAAATAAATTTGCAAGGCAAGGTATGTTGATATTTGATGAGATGTCGGTGCGCGTTAATATTCAGCTAAATGTAAAAAATCTTAAATTAATTGGAGCAGAAGATTTCGGCGCAGAACATGAAAATACATCAAAAACAGTCACTGGCCAACAGGCTGACCATGCTTTAGTATTTATGTGGTCATCATTAGCTGATAATTTTACCCAACCAATAGCAGTGTATGCTACTAAGGGTCCCACGAAAGGAAGCTGCCTTGCACAGTTAGTATTAGAAATTATAAAAAAATTGGAGAATTGTGGAGCGGAAGTTCATGGCACGGTTTGTGATGGTGCATCAACAAATAGGAAGATGTGGATGGAATTTGGAATTTCAGGGAAGTTGTCCAACACAACTAATAAAGTTATTCATCCAGTGGATGATTCAAGAGACCTATATTTTTTCTCCGATACCCCTCATCTTATAAAGTGCATAAGAAACCGATTTTTGAACAACAACGCTCTAATAGTATGTATTTGTTATGAAAATGTATACCATATCTACCTAAATTATGATTTTTAGACGCCTGAAGGTGGAATACTTTGGGAGTATTATAAAATTCTACTACAACTAGATCAAACACAAAGTAACAACACAAGAGTGTGTCCAAAAATAACCGAAATGCATATAAATCCAAACGGTTTTATGAAAATGAGAGTAAAACTTGCAACTCAGGTATCAATTTCACATATCTACATACTTTTACAATATTATTAGGTAGTGATAGGTATATGTCATAATTTCCTTTTGTTTTAGATTTTTAGTAATTCTGTTGCCGAAGGTCTCATCCATTATCAGAGGCGTTGTGATAGACTTAAAAATGCCGATTGTACAATTTCATTTACCAGGAGAATCAATAATTTATTCGATGTTTTGAACAGCCGTCGTAGTGGTGAAGGCATTATCAGTGGAAGTAAAGATTTTGAAGTAATTCTAACAAATTTTTAAAAAGGGGATGCATTTAATCTATATGTGTATAGGTACTTCGAGAGAATTTAAATTTTATTAACCATTGGGAGAATATGGTAGTTGAGAAAAAAATTACAAAAGATCATTTTTTATCAAGCTCCACTGCTGAAGGTCTTCGTGTGACTATTTCATCTACTATGGATTTGTGCAATTATCTTCTGAAAACGCGAACATTCAGTTATGTGCTTACTAGCAAAATGAATCAAGATCCCTTAGAGGTACAGGTTTTTTGCTTGATTGTGTACGTAGGTAATGTATTTAAATTGCAGCGTTTTTTTGGAACAATTAGACAAGCTGGTTGTGATAATGATCACCCTACAATGGTGACGTTTATGCATGTATATCGTTTATTATCGACTTATAAGCTGCTGAAACCTCCAAAATTTGGCAATTGCACGAATGACGAAGACGAATCACAAAACACGGTGCTGTCTATTACAAATTTTAAAGCTATCTTTTGTGACAATGACTCTGCTAACAAAGCTCAGCATATTGAAAAAATCAAGGGTAAATTAGATGGGCTTCTTGAAGGAGAATTTTGGGAGGATTCTGAAGACACCGTGGCACCTATTTACGATGTCGATATACCTGAAACACTAGATTGCATTATTTATTACTTAACTGGTTTTATTTGTAAAAAGCTATATCGAGAATCAAGCTGCAAATTTTGTCGGGAGCTGCTGTATAATCCCAAACCTACTCATGTTTTAGCTCCCGAAGCTGAGTTAGTTGAATTAAAATCTCGAGGATGGCTGAATCATCCCAATAAACCTATTCATAATTTATTAAAGAAGTTAGAAAGTGTGATGTTTAAACATATCGACTCTGTTGATGTCTTCGACAATACACTGGAAGATTTTTTTTCAGTTCACGAAAACAAACTAATACAATTTCAGTGTCAAGAACATCGGGACGATGTAATAGCTAAAGCGGTTTATTACTATACCTGCATGCGAGTTAAACAATATTACAGACAAGAGCAAGGAAAACATAGAAAGATGTCTGCAATAAATAAGAAAAAATCAAAGTTACAAATTTCATAAGTGCATATTGTTTTAGAAAATAAATATTTAGTTTCTGTATTACACTGAATTCTTAGCATAAAAAATAATGTTTTCCGGTCCTTGTAAAGAAAAACCTACCAACTGACGTGATTTCAAATTGTAAATCTTTAACTGCCGCGCCCGAGGCCGCGCCAATCTAGTTGTCTGTCCTTGTCTAACTTAGCAGACGACATAAATGAACCACGCGATGAGCGGCCGCCGGATCACCTCTCTATATTATACATCCGTGGAACTATTACAGCGCATACAGTCGTCGTGGAACCTTTTAGATTTGTAATGGAAACTTTTTGGTATCTTTCTCGGTAACGTTTTAGAAGACTCTGTTAGATGGTCTTCTTTTTTCTTACCGTCCCTACTGTGGTAGGAATTTAGTTAACATTTTTGCAAAATTGGTAAGATGGTCATGATTCCTTTGTACTGTAACTTTTGACACAATTGTCGATGCAACAAGTTTGTCAATAAAGGGGGTGCCCTCCTTTCTGCCCTTCTAAGTAAAATTGAAAATTCTTTAACAAAATAAATAAATAAAATTGTTAGACAAATCGCGTTGGGCGTAGTTTTTTCAAACGGTAAACTTCTGTGTTTAAATTGTAAGCAAGATTCTTGTTAATATTATAGAATTTGTTATTAACAGGGTTTATAAATTATTACGAACTTTTTCCACCACCAAAAGGAGACTTTTCACTAAATCCCAATTTTACTTTACTTGTTTTACTGTTTTTTGGATACAGATGTTTAGACCAATTTCAGTATTACAAATGCAAAGTACACAGATCAGTCCCTCATGGGCTTCGCCAGCACTGAAATAACTATACTGAATTTGCTCTTTATGGCAAAGAAAATATACTGGCGCGCTTAATTGATTGGTCCTTGGTCGAAATACGGTTGTTTTAAATTATGTTACTAAACCGTGCAAATCCACTTCGATCGATTATATAATTCTTTCTTGTAGTTCAATAAACTGACATATATGAATCTAATTCAAACCCCGGACAGACGGATGACACCGATTTTCGGAACTAATTATGAGGTCGCTGTGTATTATACAATTCACTGACGTATATCCAAAACGACTGCTTTTCCATAAACTATTTATGTACAATTCCACCAGTCATACAATCTATTAGGAAATTCGCCCCTCTAATTTTTGACCCTGTAGACTTTCTATGATATGTTTGACCCTTACATAAATCCCAAAAATCCTAAATCTCTATAAAATTCTACAGAAATTTACAGCTACCGTTACAAGGATGAAGAATGATCTAAAAATAAACGAAAATATTTGTGGGTTGAACAAATTCCAGAAGGTGCCAAACTCCAAAGAGCCTTACGAAAAGTAACAGAAGAACATTGAACGGTTATACAGAGACCGCAAAGGAAACAATGGGGCTTTTGTTTCAATCACACATTCCGGGATCAAAGACCTCGCTCAAAATGACGCGGGCGAATCAATTATTCTGGAACCACTTCTCAGGTGGACCAGAGGAGATTGGGTTTTGGCTCGAGATAGTGAACCTAACGAGGCAGTGAAGTCTTTCCGTCCGTATAAATCCCAAGGGATGGATGGGTCCTGCTCTACAAGGCCTCGACCCGCTAGCCTTCACGCTATGTATGTTACTAAGGGCAAGTTTTGTCCTGGAATACACACCTATGGTGCGAAGGGACGTAAAAGTCGTATTCATATCGATACCTGGGCTAGAATCATACACCCAAGCCAAAATGTTTAGACCCATCAGTCTAACGTCTTTCTCCTAAAATTAGTGAAGAAACTTATTGAACATGAGGGATGAGGTGCGAGGCGCTATTCTGTAAGGAGGTAACTCTAGCTGAGTTTTTAGATATGGAGAGGGCGTTTGACAATATCACTCTGGAAGGTGTGGTAAAATAAGACCTTTATCCAGAAGAACATACAGATACTTAGCAAGGTGCACCGCAGAGATTGCCTTGAAATTACGTGGGAAATAATAGCGACCCTTACGGAAGGTATAGAGACCCTCTTGAACTTACCGCGAGTACACCTAGTAATTAGGGCAGTGGCACTCAGAGGGGCATACTGTAACGGGATTTCCCTGTACAGAAATGTGATAAATTGTGTAGGGTATATTTATGTATGCATGTAACCTTAACTGTACGGGTATTTGTATTTTAGCATGGAAAGGAATTTATTTCATTTACTTTGACCTGATTTGGTATAATATTTAATCGCGAGAAAGCTAAAAGGGAATTAGCAATGTAAACTCAAAATCGCTTTAAGTATGTGTATTCAGGAGAAGGTAATTAAATGAGTCATTGTAAACTATCCGCAAGGAGAGTTGTGTAAATACGTCTATTTCGTGCCGAAGTTGATTTGACAAAAGCTTGTAGAACGGATGCAGAAACATTATAAACGTTTCGTCGTGGTAAGATAGGCGGAAATTAATTATAATGATACTAAGAGAGAGGGTATAAATACAAGTGAATTCGCGCTCGGAAAGGAAGTGTTTCTACCAGTGTCTCCTGGCGATATTTAAAGGCTAACATTATACCGAGAACCCGGTACCATCTACATAGAGCCCTAGCAACGCCAGGAGAAAATTATAACAGCATTTTTGGGAACAAGGTACTCGAGAATTTCCACATCGGAAGACGACGAAACAATTCTATTAACGGAGAAGTAATTTTCCTTTAGTACCCAGCGGTTCATTTGACATTGTGTTGGTTTCACATACGATTATAAATAAAGTTTGAGTATTTCCTACCAATGTGAAGTATGATTTTACGTAGTCTAACCATTTACCCTACAGGATCGCTTCGCATCAATTCCCTATTTATTAAAATGTGCTCTCTTACAGTAAAGGCGATATGAAAATAAGAACCGTTAACCTTTAATAAACATATTTGACTTTTTATTTAATCCTTTACCTTTTATCCTTGAGGCCAGAAGAGGGTTATTGACCGACGAACAGCCGCGTCATATTAATAATATAGTTACACAACAAGAAACACTCCTAATTTAATCAACCAGAAGAAGTAGGAGACTTTGTAACAACCATTACAATACTTGCCAAGGGTCAATGGGGAGGAGGGATTGGGGCATAGATGAAATCTAAAGATAAAACCCTCAGTATGATAACTGAGAGAATAACCAAAAAAATTTGTCTTAAAAAACTGTTTAAGACGATAATTTCCGCTCGATACGACTGGAAGGATAATTCCAATAAGGTAAGGTGAATGGAATCATGTATTACATAGATGGCTCAAAAACTACAAAGGAGTGTACGGAAGCAATAAACGGAGCTGAATATCTGTATATTGGAAAAAAAGTAACTGTGCTCCAAGCCCCAGGTAAATGCAACTGACGGCAGCTTCTCAACTATATAAAGAGAACCTAACCAAAACTAAAATCTTTGTCTCAGTGGGATTGCATATAACACAGCCAAAGAGGAGATTCAGGAAAAAGTCACGAAAGAGCACTGCAGATATTGGGCGAAAATTCCTAGACACAAAAACCGGATAATTTGAGAAAGGCTGAAGACCGCTTTAATGGGAATTGACTTTCAAAAATTTACGAGTTTTAAAGGTGTTTACCTCTAAGCGCTATACCCCCTACATGCACTCTATAATAATTTTTAGAAATATTCTGTCCCCTCCCTTCATGTACTCAATAAGCATTCGTCGATTACACTAATTGCTTTCAAATGAAAGTTTAATGTAAAAGTGGCATATTCATTGTCACAAAGTAAAACTTTTCGAAAGGGTGTAGAATATTGCACACGTTTGCATACTACGGCGAGCGAAGTATTCAGATTAGGTACTGTCTGGATTTCCAGGAAATATGAGGTACATATATAAAAAAACTTCTAACGTCTAACTGTTGGCTATTATCGATTGATTACTGTTCACTATATAAAAATACGATCAACTTCCTGCGGGAGTATTTCATATACCTATACATTATCGGACCTTAATTTGAAACAAAAAGTAACATCATTTCAGTTTTAGTCTTTTTATAGATTTTATATTTAGCAAAAAGGTTGAATGAGAAAATGTGTAGGAGTAAAACTCCCATTCAATGAAAGTTAAAACCTCTGAGTCCTTTCTAAGTAATACGCTTTGCTGAATTTAAAAACTTCGATAATTACATTCCCGTAGCAAGTGAGATAATCACGTCCAAAATTATAACAAGTTTCTGTTATAAAAATAGAAAATCTTACCTTCTAAAATCTCTGCTCCAACAGGCGTAGATAACGGGGTTCATACATGAGTTTATCCACCCTAACCATGTAACCACTGCCGAGACAATTTCCTCGTGCCATATACACTCCATACAAAATCCAGAAAGTAAGTTTACCACAAAAAACGGTAACCAGCACACCACAAACACCCCCATCACTATCCCCAAAGTTTTCGCGGCTTTCTTCTCTTTAGCGAACTTTGCCAGCTTACGACTGAGCGAAAAGTTTTTCCCGTATCTATTGGAAGCGATCCGAGATAAGCCGTTGTTTTGCAACGCCGTCAAGGGCTCATCCTCCGGAGTACTGTAAAGGTGTCTAGGGTCAGAAGTGGGCAATTTGCACGTGCCCCCTCTGTGTATCCTTAACGTAAGTTCGAGTTCTCCTGATCCTAGTAGAACCTGTTTGGTTCCTAAACGTAACGAGCGCGTCTGCATCACTGCGGCGCGGTAAATCCGATAATAGGTAAAAACCATCACGAATAAGGGTAGGTAAAATGAAATTGTCGATGAAAATATTAAATAACCCAAATGTTCGGTAAAGGGACACTTATAAGCGGGTATCGGTTCGGTTCGCACTGCGCGCCACCACGCGATTGCCGGAAACGAAATTGCACTTGAACATATCCATACCGCAGCAATTAAAAGTGCGGATCGGATACGAGTCATTCTCATCGGATACGCTATTGGATCCGTTATTGCCCAATAACGATCCAATGATATAACACATAAGTTTAGTATCGACGCCGTACTGAACAGGACGTCGAGCGATCTCCAAACGTCGCACCAGTCCGGACCAAAAAACCACGTATGCTCCAGTACTTCATAAAGGGCACTAAAAGGCATCACTACGAGCCCCACTAAACAGTCAGCGACCGCCAACGAAGTAATGAAGTAATTAGTCGCAGTGTGTAGGTATCGCTCACGTATTACGGCTAGTATCACTAACATGTTTCCAAAAACAGTCGCAATTGGAAAGACTAGTAAAAGAGACACGATTAACGCACGATCTTGTATCAAGGCACTCCAGTGCTCCCATGCATCCTTTTCTAAGTCTGTTGAATTGGTCCAGAGAGTACCGTTTACGTCCGTAAAATTTAAGTTGTCGTCATCAGTTGCTGCTGAATACAGCAGCTCTGTGCCGTTCATCGCTTCTTTTGACTCATAACATGGATGCACCCTGAAATGAAAAAAAAATTAATTAAGATTCGAGTCATTATACTCAAGAATATGTGGCGGCCATTAACGAAAATCGATAGATCCTAGAAAAACAAGATAGGTGGTTGTCTAGGTGAAACAAATTTAATAATTAATAATTGGCATTCTGTTTATTATGACTTTCGGCTTAAGAAAGGCAGCTCAAACTTTTCAAAGACATATTAATTTAGTGTTAGCAGATTTTGATTTTTGTTTTTGTTATATTGATGACATTTTAATTTGTTCTTCTTCTCCTGAAGAGCATTTATTTCACCTTGAAAAAGTGTTTCAGCGTCTTAAAGAATTCAAAATTATTGTCAATCCTGCAAAATGTGTTTTAGGCGCTGATCAGGTAGAATATTTAGGCCACCTTATATCAGCTGATGGTAGCTCGCCGCTCCCTGGCAAAGTATCTGCAATCCTCAAATTTCCGAAACCGACCATCGTCAAGGACTTACGTCGTTTCCTAGGCATGGTAAATTTCTATCGGAGATTTATGGAGAATGCTGCTGAAATCCAGGCTCCTTTGAACGATTACCTGAAGAACAGCTGTAAAAACGACAAAACGGCTATTATATGGTCATCCAAAGCTGAAATGTCTTTCGAACGATGCAAGAAAGATCTGGCGAACTGTGCTTTTCTAGCACATCCAATCGAAGATACAACACTCGCGCTGACAACCGACGCTTCAGATTTCTCCATCGGCGCAGTCCTGGAACAGTGCAACAATAGTAGATAAAGGGTCGCTTGTGCCAGACAGTCCCATGACGCGCCAGACAGTGTTGTTCAAGCGTACGTTTCCACGACGCGCTTTTGATTAGGTGTCGGCGACCTCCACGTTTGGCGTCTGACTTTCGGCATTGATTGTCTAAAACGAGCTTTCCTACCAGAAGACATGTCAGAGATAAAAAATGAAAAAACTGCATCCGAAGATCATTCCCCTCTTTTAACAACTCGACTACGAAAAAAAACGAAACCGCTTGTACGTTTCCGCGACTACAACAATTAGGTAGTCACTGAGGGGGGAGTACTGTGGCGACCATTAACGAAACTCAATAGATCCTAGAAAAACAAGATAGGTCTAGGTGATAAAAATTTAATAATTAATAATGAGCATTCTGTTTATATTTCAAAATAAAAAATAGTTCCTTTTCCTGTATTTTGTAATAAAACGCTACAAATACATAACCTACATCGAAAAATATACACCTGGAGACGTATTATTCCTGTTTAACTGCAAGTATTGCCTAACCTTGTGGAGGTTGATGCTTCTGATTTTACTTACGCTACTTGTGTCGCTACGAAGAATATACCAGACCCCAATTTGGCTACGTTACTTTTGTAACTCCGAAGATTCATTTCTGTTAGTGTGATTAGGTTGTGTTCTTTTGATTTGTTTGTTATACGTGATATTTAGTTATTTGCACATTGTAAATTAGTTTTTGAAGTTACCGAGGCTTAGTCCCAAACAGATATCTACGATTTTTTGTTACGTAAATTTGTGTCACTCCGAAGGATTTATTCGTGTTACCTTATTCACATTTTAAATTAGATTACTTCGTTGTTGTATAGAAACTTAGTTATTTGTGCATTGTACAGTAGTTTTTTTAAGTTAACGTTACGTTTATGCTTTTATTTTACCGATTTGTAAGGACAATTCGTTGTCGATCAAAATTTTGCTTTTGTTTAGTTAACGTAAATTGAATTATTGATTCTTATTGAGTATTCATTACGGTTTCAGTATACGATTTACACTAGTGTCAGACGTTAGACATTGCTACCCCTACAATTATTGTTTTAGTCTCTCCGAGAGTCTCTTTCGGTAAGTATATAAGAACGCCCTTATACTATCAGTTGCATCGTGCGAGCATCTTTATAGATATAAACAAAAAGTGAGCTTCCAGTTTTAAAAATTTAACAAACTGGCACAATGTTTGGTTTGCCCCACGATTCAATTTAACCGTTATGGTTTGTGTGTGGACTTGACAAAGATTTACGTACAATAAATCGAAATGTTGGAAGATCTAATTTTTAACAACATATAGCTCAATTCCGTGAAAAAGAAGAAAAAGAGAAAAAAGAGGGCCAATTAAAAATAATCCTTAAACATGGAACGGTTTTAAAGCGAATTGGGAGTCGGGGCATAATATAAAGTGTGAGAAGAATCAGATAAAACTACCTACTATATACAGGAGGTGGAGGTAAATAAAATCACCAAAGAAGACCAAATTAAATAGCCACTAAACGCGCTGGGCGAAGAAGCTAAGGTAATGGTCGAGTTATAGCATAAGTTACTGCATAACAGAAGCTGAGATGAGGAAAATATTCAATGCAATATACCCCTGAGGAAGCAGAGTGGTGTACTGGTGGCATAGAAGAGCTTCGCGGAACATGTGTCCTAGAGGGGCGAATGGTTGCCAGAGCGAAGAAGCCCGGAAGCCCCTTGAAGTTGTTTCAAGGGATCTAGATAACATACCTACCAAAAGGGCGATCAACGACGGCAAAAAAAGCGCTGTGTGATGAACTTGAAAAGGGCGTTTAGAGGTAGAGATTGGCGGGTAAACTCAACAAGAAAGGGTACCCCTTAGGGTGGAATGATGAAGTTTATATTGACTAGCTCTTCCCCAAGCGTGAGGCTCTCGAACCAGTTGAGAGGGAAAACAGTGAATTTGAGGAAGTAGTAACAACGGCACGGAAACTTCCGAATAACAAGGCGCCTGGGCCAGATATTGTCTCGTCCCTAGTGGCAGTACCCGGTAGTATGAAAGCAGTGCAGGCTTGCACTGATCGCAAAGACCAAGGATACATATTGGGGGATTAGTTTTCTTGATTTCACTGGAAAAATCTTTGAAAAAATAAAAATAGGCTCGCAGAGAAACAATATGCCTTCCGAAAAGGAAGGTTAACGATAGACGCGATAAAACCCTGCACAACATAAGGGAGAAAACCAACGGTGAAACGCGCAGGATAAGGGGGGCGTGTCTGATGACATCACTCGATGTCAGGAATGCCTTCAATACCATGTCGCACCAGGACATCTAAACGATGGAAGATATGGAGATACCAACATATCTTCTACTAAACACCACAAGGAGGTGAGTAAGATGTTGCTATTATTGATTAAACTATACAAATAATTATTAACCACGACTGCGGGGGCCTTGTTCATACTAGTATAACGATTCACATTTTCATAGATATTGCGAAAAACAATTGTAAAACTAATTCTTCCAGGAAATTCAGTTATTGTTTAAACAATATTAAAAAAAATTCCTGAAATTGAGATGTTTCTGATTTAGAATAGTATTAAAAAACACGTATTTAAAAAAAGTTGATCAAAATCCGAGCTGTTGCTGAGAATTGAGAAGTTAAAACCTTCGTTGACTCGACTATGGGCCAGCTTCCTGAAAATCTATAGTGTCCTTCCTCCATGTCCAAAGTGCCCGTACATCAAATTTCAACAGGATCGGACACTTTTAAAAATAGTTATAGCGCACACGGACGGACGGACGGACGGACAATACAAAACTATAAAGGATCGGAGAATCCTTAATAACAACATTGCTGTGTTTATTTCGTCTGGCAGGATGAAATTTTCAGAAATCTTAATTAAGATCGACAAGGGCGGTCTTTTTTTATGTAATTAACATTTGTAGTTAATTTTGTTTGGTTTTTAGCTGTTATCAAATGTAAATATTAACAGGTGGATGTGATTTATCGCCTTGTCTGTATAGTTAAGAAATATTAAATTTTATTTTTCCTAGAATTTAATTTTGGGTTTATCTCTTAATGTCTGATAACAAATTGATTTAAGTATTAAAATTATTCGACCTCAATTTTTTGGTCTATTATCGTACGTTGAGGGGATAGTCTTTGTTGTCAACTGTGTATGATTGGTTGTTATAATTTTCACTTTCGGAAGAAGGGTTTCGCCGTAAATAGGACATTAACAAGAAAAGCGTCGCTTTTAGCCACAGTCAACGCATAACTACGTTTTTTTTTAAATCTAAAACAGTTTTTTTCTTTCGTTCAGAGCAGAGTTACATATTTCGTTGAAGAATTTATTTCGTTTTGAAGTTTGAAGTTTTGGCCATCTAAGGTGCTGCAAGGAGATGCGTTTGTCGGCGTTTCATAAGTGTGTTTTCAACGTGGCTCAGTTTTTTTTATTGGATTTTATTGGAACGTCCTGGTCTACTCGGAAAGAAGAAGCTGCGATTACTCGAGGTCCTTGGTGTAACGTGTGTTCATTGAAAATTGTTTTTGTGAAATATGTAAGGATACCTGTTATTTAGATATTCCAATTACCGGACAAGTAATGTAAGTAGTCTTAATTTTAGTCTATTTGTAATAATTGTTTGTATTTGTGTACCATTTTCCTTTTTTTTTGGTGTTAAGATTAAATCGCACTTTTGTAATTTTCATATTAATTTCCGTGTGTTTCAATTATAACGACGTCTTTTTTAATATACCTGTGTTTTTATTGGATGCTTGACCAAGGTGGATTTTAATTATTCAAAATTTTGAAGTTCAGTTTGGAGTTTAAGGTAATTTGGTCTGACCCACTATCTGTTAGAAGTTAACAGGTTAACTGAAAGCAGAGTCGAACCTCTCCTCTGTGCTGGGGAGAAGTTTTGTGCCGTGCTAATAAGTAAAGGGAAAGAGCTAGCTAGGTTTTTGTTTTGGTGTTTTGTGTACGGTCTTTCTGGCCTACGGACCAGTGCACACAGCAACATACTTGAAATTTCTATAAATATTCATAACTGCACCATTTTATTAAATGAAAGTTTTATCCCAATTTCTATCCCCAACAATGGGGGATTAAACTGTCGTAAGTGCAAAAATTATATTGGCTGCTAGATGGCTGCCTGCTGTAACGGTCTGGAAAACCGGCATCTTTCTATCTATACAATGCAATAAAGAAAGTATAAACATAGACCCAAGATTACAAAAACACTCTCAAATCATAAAGGTGGTTCGCTGGACGGTAAATACCAATATTATTTTATTATACTACTCTTAGCTTTTCTCTTAGATCATTTTTATGACCGTATGTCCTCAAACTAAAATGTAGGATACAATGGCGCAAAGTGGACGTTCAAACACCTTACTAAGTGCACAAAAAAAACAAATCAATGGTTCAAATCACTACTGGATATTCATCTTAGCACTGATGGAATGTCGTACTTGTCGTGAACAATTACTAAAAACGACAAACCCTTTGAGCTCACCGTGTGTTTTATAAACGAATTTAACCTGCTTTATGCTAATTGCTAATTATACACTTACATGACACTTCAAGTTGATCTCGTTCATTTAAGTTAGTATACATTAGCGTCTTATGCATGTATAATGAGTAAATATACCTACTAAAATTTTCACTTAAGGTAAATATCTTAACTACCTATATATCTAAAACTTAAGCAAACGAAACGAATTGTCTGCAAACTTAAACGCACCTTGCCAAACATTTAATTGAGGAAGATGCTTAATTAACAGTCACTTACTATTGCAAACACAAACAAAAGTATTTTTCACTTACGTAAATAGGGTGTGCTTGAATTTGGTTATGGCGCGCTGTGAATTATGCGTTAATCTATTTGTTTGCATGTGTTTACTGCACGTTGTAGATGTATACAGGCGGTACCGATGATTGTGCTCACAAGCCTTCACTTAGCACTATGTAGATTACGTTAGTTACTGCAGAAGTTTACGAACAATAACGCCCTTGCGGTCTCCAGTGTAACCTAGAAACGACTTCTCCTATCTTGAAAATTATGTTTGGGAAGATAAATAAATTTTTTGAATTAAAATTTTAGAGAATGGCCGTTTAGCTTAATTAAAAGTCATTTAAACTTTGTAACCTTTTTAAAAATAACACAGACTCTACTCATTTCATGAAAGCGTCCCATCCCACGCCGAGTTTCTCTATTTTAAATAAGGAGTTTTAAGAGTGGATTTTTAATCTATGATAAAGTACCCTGATAATTCTTACATTTAAATGTAGGAAGTGTTTCTCGGATAAATTAGCATTCAGACATTACTAAGACTTGCAAAATCGCTCACTTGTTTCTGATGGACCCTTTCGTCTAAAGATAAATTTGTCACGATCCAATAATTACGACAAAAATTAAGTAGCGTATAAAATCGATCAAGATTGTCTCGAATTCTCTAGGAACACCACTCTTGAAATTTAAATTGAAAACTTTTTTTTCTATACAACTGCCTACTACGAGCGGAACATCCTCCAACCACAACAATTGATTTGTGGCTCAACATTTTCGCGGTTTCTGAACTTATTTGAAAAGCAAGATTCCAAAATTGAACGTGCGTATCCTGAGTTGAGTTATAACCCTAGCCGCCTGGTGAGGCAAGAACAAATCAGAATAAATCGCGATCAAAAATTGCCGATTTCATTCATAAAGCACCATTTTTCGGAGTTAAACGCGTTTCTCGTCGAAGAAGGACATGAAGACATATTTACAGACCCTACTTTCCCGTACTTTCCTGGAGACTAGTGATAGTCTTCTACCTTGCCAGTGGAGTAAAAGAGAACAACCGCAGTGATATTTTAATCAATTTTCTGACTAATTCTGCAAAGTTTTATATATATGTTCAATTAATCACCGCCATGAAAAACGACACGCATCCAACGTCCCTTCGGGATGGCTACCTAAAGGGCATTAAAAGCAAAATCTTAATAACTTTCTCGTGGCATAAAGGCATGAATAAAATGGACAGTTTTAAAGATCAGTGGTGCATTGGCGAAGTGCTTTGCAGTGTTAATCGGGGTGGAGAGTTAAAGTGGGGCGGAGTGTTGGATTTGTAAACACGTAAATAGTAACGTTCTGTATGTAGGGGAAAAAAATTTTTAGGTTAGGTTCAACCCCTCGTTGGTTTTATTTGTAGTAGACACAACGTTTTAATAAAATAATAATAAACTTTCCTGGAGACATTAATTCCAATTAGTGCGTTTAAAAACATTGTTGGCTATTTCACCATAGGACGGGTTGAAACACTACAGGTCAGATTTACAGTTTTTCATTAGTGGCGAATTAGCGATAACCGGAAAATAATATCTTAAAGAGGTTCCTGTGACCAAAGTCACTGACATAGAATTTTTTTTATTTATTTTGCCTTTATTTTTGAGTGGGCGGGGTTTCAGCCAAGGCTGCTCTACCAACCCAACCCACTATACATTTACAAATATCCATGCGCGAACTCGCATTCGAACCAAGGACCCTTAGCACTACAATCCAGCTTTAACTGAACTGCGCCACATGAGCCGTCATTTCGTGGTGCAAAAACCTGAGAAAGGTAAGATTCCAAAATTGAGCGTGCGTGGGGGGGGGGGCAAGAACCAATCAGATTAATTCGTGATCAAAAATGGCCGATTTCATTAATAAAGCGCCATATTGAGGCATTAATTCATTAAGAAAGGATAGGTAGGGATTAATCCGGAGAAGATTTTAGAAAGACATTTGGCTTTGAGCCTGGGGTGCGTAGCGCTCAATCCGAGTAATCAAGCGATAAGAATTAGGGTTCGAATGTGGTAGAAATCAAGTCCAATTGGGTTTTTGTTACCCCGAGAATGTCGAGAATTTGATAAAAGAAGTAAAGTTTGTTTTTTCGGGCATTTGTTTTGAGCCGTATTAGCGCTCAAGTGGAAGTGGGATTTTCTGCGAATCGCGAGCCGGTAGTTAAAGGTATCCGCACACATTTTATTTCGGTAAGTTATCAGTGTTATTTTTGCTGTTTCGCGTGCGAGGATTGCGTGCAGTTCGTAGTAAATGAACCGGTAAATAGCGGAAAATT
The DNA here is from genome assembly GCF_008802855.1 of Photinus pyralis. NCBI lineage: Eukaryota > Metazoa > Arthropoda > Insecta > Coleoptera > Lampyridae > Photinus > Photinus pyralis. The sequence continues at coordinate 6,139,622 of NW_022170510.1, forward strand.
TAGTTAATTGACTTCTAAAAAAACTCACTAGTCACTGTACGTTTAATTGGATTACGGTATTAATAAATGACATTATGAACGGACATCTCCTGATAGTAGACAATAAAAAACCACAACTAGTTAATTCCCACGAAATTTCATAACGCGCCCATCTCTAAGATAGGTCAACAACTGTCCTACGTTAGGTCCACAGTACATCATTAAACTAGAGGGCATTCTAGAAGGTATCATTTCTACACGGAGGGCTTTTCCGGTCATGTATGACATGGAAGTTACCAATCCCAAGGAACATTTCAGAGGTACTGTAAGCCTTTACTGTGTTACCTTTATTTTGTATAAAATCAACTGGTACCTTTTAAGAACTTTGAGTATGAGAAATAAGTATATTTTTTGAATTGGTATTAATAATTTGAACAATTTTTTTTTGTTTAAGTCTTAAGAAACTGTAATTGGCTATTCAAAGCCCTATGCTCTTTTGTAAATAATTATACTTAGGAACCCATCAGCAAGGATTTAGTTTTTTATGTAATGTTTAGTTAGCGGGAATTTTCATGTAAGTGGGTTCAAATTTATTAGTCATAAGATTTTGCAAGAAAGTCGATCGTATGGTTAATTTTTCATGGTTCAACCAATAGGAGTAGTTAGGAAAGAGCGTGGTCACAACTAAGTAAAAATAGTCAATTTATGAAGAGAAAAGGTGTAAAGTGATGTGGAAGGTGACTCTAAACTTGTTTTTTTGTCACTATATTGATTTCCTTTACCACATTTGCGTATTTATTGGCTGCTATCAAGGAAGTCGCAGTTTTGATTTTCAGGTAGAAGGTTTTTTGCAGAAAAAAACCCTTTTATTGCAACCCCCTTTGCAAATACCACGTCATTTTGTGTTCTACCTGGAGGTGCGCGAATTTGTTTGTTGGTCCATTATGCATTACATCAGGTAAAAGAGTCATGATCGGTTTATATACAGAGCTCGATTCGATCCAATTTTAAATACATTAATTTTAATTAAACTAACAGAAACTTAGTGAAGCTTATTTGAAATTATAGTACATCTGCTATTGATAATTACGGATTGAATCAAAACAAAGTGGCAATACTTTTAATCTTAAAGCATAGAATTGGAATGTTCAATATTCCATTTCGAAAAAGGGGCTCAATACCTATATCCTGTAAAATTCGCGCCATAGTATGCACATTTGAAATATAGTCCCAAAAAAAATCGCCAAGGAAAATTTGATTCAAAGGGAGTTAGCCCTCAAAGAAACTCGCCTTTGAACTATACCTAGGGTGGGTTCCCTAGGGCCGTAGACCTTGATCGCGAGGTCTTCTAAGAATATTTATCGTGGCGATTTAACTTGCATTGAAAATTAAGGGACCGAAAGAATATCCGCGGACTCTTCGGAAGTGAATTTACCACATACTATGGGGCTCACTACTTGGGAACATTAAAATGCGTACAATTTCTAAGCAAACTCCCTTTTTCGTCGGACATCGTACCCAAGTGATGAATTGTTACATGTTTGTTGAATAGTTATTTATTATACAAGACATTAATGGGATATTTTAACCATTGCGTGAAAGATGATAATTAACGACGTTTACGAAATGGATAGTTTCCCTTTATCGTCGTGTAATACAAAGCTTTAAATTGTAGTAGACGCCACATAAATCATTGTAAAGCTTCTGACAATCCTGAACTTAATTTAGACGTCAAAAATAGCAAGCTTGGGTTCTGCCATCGCGGTCGTTTCCAGAGAAACAGCAGTGTCATATATTCTGAACTTCGTTTGATTTCGTGACCCGCGTCTCATTTGAAATAAGAAAGACAGATTCCATTAGAATGTATAATCATCTGTTTCACTTCAGTTACCCTTACGGTTAAAGATCGACTTAGCGTACCCATTCATGTCAATTTAACATCTGCTGTAAAATAAACTAATTGAATTAAATTGTTTTCAAATCAGACCTGAAACCCATAACGCAAATTTAGGTGACAACTAAATTTTTTCATACCTACTTTGTAATAAATCTACTAGATTCATGCCACAATTAAAAACTTTCTAATGCATTTTGTACGCTATAGTCATAAATGCCTTATAAGTAATAAGTATGTATGTATTGGTCAATCTGTTGCTACAATGAGCTTTCGTAATGTAAGATGCTTTCCGATTCGGCTAGAAATTAAAGGTAAAAATTTAGAATCATCTCAATTAGTGAATAGTGTTGACGGCTAGAGTAAGAGTAATTTAAAAGGTCATTTCGTGACATTAAATCTTCCGCACAACTTTGACCTACTAACTTACTAACTTACGTCAGACAATGTAAACAGGTGGTTTGATTAATTTAGGCTATCTAGGGACTAAGGAATGGGTGGCTTGCCAGGTTAACTTTGTACCGCATTCAGTAATAATGGGCGGACTGATGGCACGCTATGCTATTATTAGCCAAATAGCTATTTGTTGTCTTTACAGAAAGCTTGAATTACACGTTTCAATTTTAAGGACCTGCTAAGTTCTTAAAAGACTGATGTCAATTATAAAATAAATGGCCACATATAACTTCATTTCAGTTACTCAATTTGCATACATGTATCGAAATTATATTTCAAATGATGCAATATTGTGGAGAATAATTCATTTTAATCAATCATTGTGCCTTTACAAATACTGAAAATTAATTCAATCTTTAAAAAATGGATACAAACAAAAGAAGTACAAAATATTTACACCAAGGGAAATTCAAAGATTTTTAAAATATGCGACTAGCGATGCACATCTTACAAAGGTGTCTTGTAACAAAGCATCCGTTGTCCGCCTTGAGGCTTACCCGTTTTTGTGATCACTTTGTAGACACCCGATATCTAGAGATGTTTCAAGTTGGGCGCTTCGTTACGAACAGTGTGTCAAGGAATTTAATTTGATTTAATTTCTAGAGTTTGTGCTTTTGTCGTTTCGGCTGCCGCTACCGTAAACAAAAGCTGCAATTAATTCTGCAACCGTTCCCGTCAAGATATCTCAGTTGTCTTTGTTGTGTCCGAAAGCTCTAATCATTTAGAAAACCGTTCATTTTGAGGTAAGCTTTTTGTTACGGGGATAATTCGCTTTCTTGCCTCTTTCGCCGATTTGTGGTTTGTTGCTTTCATTCCCGCTAGGGAGTTTGCCGTAATTTAGTTTTAGTTTTTCCGAAGTGACCGCCGTCATCTCCTGAACCCCTCCGATTTCTGGAGCTGCCGGTTACTCCGATTGAGTGTACACCCGAGGCTTCCGAGACCGACCCGCCAGAGCTCTGCTAACACCGACCTCTCCCAGGCGCGGTTTCACCCAAATTCACGTTGTGTCGCCACCTTCCTTATGATCAACCGTATCCATCACCAACCATAGAAATTATCAAACTGGAATACTGTCATGGGAAAGGATGACAACGTCTTCTAGGATGTGATGCCAATGCATACCACCAATACATTATCAACAATCATCTAGAGGTTGCTAATTTACGCAATAATTGACGAAGGGAAATAATTCGTTGTAGTGTATAGTGTATATAGAGGTTCGAGAAGACCCAACTGGGACCTCTAGAGAACGCCCCCCATGAGTCAATAACTCCACGGAACTGAAGATCTTAGAATCAAACCTTTGCATGGCCATCAAAGGTACCTATGAGGCAAGATGTCCGAAGAGATAGGAGAACCTCAAATAAAGTGCCCCGATGGCACGAGGGACCATGCCGATTGCGACCACAGACTAGGGAGCTTTTTAATAATGCAAAAAAACATGCTAGAATGGGGTTCACACTGAACACCACTGACCGAATAGCGTAACCGTAACAAAAGCAAAACGTGGCTCATGCATTTTGGAAATGCACGCATAAGTCAACCCACATCTGATGAAGAGATTTTTCTATTCGCAGGTTAACTCAAAATGCATTGACATTTTTCAAAAGTAGGAAGAAACTCTTAATTACAAAAACTGATTAATCGCATTTGATAATATGAGTATGTGGACAGAATATAATATTATGTGGGTGTTAAGAATAAACAATTTTCTACCAAACCGTGTGAAACTAATTTTACTCCTGTAGTCAGATTATATAAAATTTCATATTGTATTTTGGAATATTGGTTTTTGTACGTTGTTTTGAATCGAATAATTTAATTAGATTTTACTAAATAGGAAAAGAGTTTGCAATAAATTGGAAATTAAGCCAACAGAAAATAGATTATTGAAAGCGATTCTCGATGAAAAATTCTTATTGGGTAAAGATTTATTTTTCTTAATTTAGTTTCATATTCATAATACGTATTGCTTAAAATGTAAATGAAAACATGTGTTAAAAATATCGAAGAGGAGATAAACTTCTTCTATAAACAAAAATTAATTTTTAAGGTAGAGTTTCATCTTCATTAAAATCGCTAGGTTCTGTTGTAATAACAGCTTTCCCATTATTAAGTTTCTTAATAAAATGTATGCAATAAATTCAACATATCATTGAGTCATTCTGCAGGTTTTAAATATTTTTTTATTATACCTGCATCAGAATCACGGGATATGATTTCATTTTATTTCCTTTGTTTCTAAATTACATTACAGGTATAATAAAAAAAAAATGCGATAAGAAACTCGTGTATAATTGTTAAAATGACATTTTAATAGGGTTGAATGAGTAGGCTAAGGCCCCGTTTACATTGGCGAGAATTGAGCGGTGAGCTGTGAGCGGTGAGCGTTGAGCGTTGTGCGATGGAGCGTTGGTATGAGCGTCGACATCGCAAAATTACAGTGTTACATGCCTCCATCACGGGCAGTTCGTTTGTGTTGGAAAGGAAATCAATGTATTTTAAAAAACCTTCAAGAGCACATTAAACTGCCATAGACTGCGCCGCACTATAGGAATATTACTGTGCGATATCGCTCATATATTTTCAAGTCAGCTTGAAACGCAGCGTTACCGCTTAGCGATGGCGCTCACAGCTTCCGCCAATGTAAGGCTAAGTCGTTCTTTAACCGTAAGGATAGATAAAGTGAAACAGATGAGTGTGCATTCTGATGACATCTGTCATTCCTATTTCAAATGCACGATATAAAATGACCATCGTGAAGCTTTACAATGATTTATATGGTTCCTGCTATAAAATAAAGTTTTGTATTACACAGGATGATAAAGGGAAACTAACTATCTCGTGAAAGTATCTTTATATCTTTCACTCAATGGTTAAAATATCCCTTTATCGTCTTGTATAATAAATAATTATTAATATAGTTCGGATGTAATTTTTTTAAAAGCTCGTTCATGTAAGCTTATTTTAAATGAGGATATCGCACAAAGTTGGAAAGATTTCATATCCTTAATGTGAAATAAGGAATCGTAATATTGATCTTCATAATAAGAACAAAATTGGTCTCAGGCGGAAGCTCAGAATTTTGTTTTCTAACTCAATGCTCAGAATGCACCGTCATTCATAACATAGAATGTCACATATACCTTATAACGGGTGGTCGTCTACATTATTGCTTTCGCGTACTACACGAAAACTTAATTTTTTGACGCAGGAAATTACACAAATTTGTTAGTAAATCGTTTTCCACCGTACGTCTTGGGTAACGGTTGAATCCTGCGGTGAAAGAGAACATTTGTTTCCAGAAATGCAAGCGTTGTAACCCATCGTCACTGAAAATCGTAAATTTTCTTTTAACCGCCCGTTTACAACTCATATAACTTGAATGGTTGTTTCAATAAATATTGGTGACATTAATGACCGTTCCAGATAGAATAACACTGTAGAAAAAAAGATTAGCTCGCATTGTTAGTTTTTCGGATAATCTCGAAAGCCCGACAAAGAATGGTAAAACGAAGGCTGTCAGTCGTTTGAATTCGATTGAGTCTAAAAATAGACTTCCATAAGCCGTTATTTCTTAATAAGTTATCAAAATATAAAAGCGAACGCGAGGGGTTGGACGCGAACGATGATGGCAAATAAATAATTTTTCAGCTTACAGTATATACGGAGGTTAATCCTTACGAATATAAAACAGACACAGGAATTATTCGATGTTTACCAGTAGTTTTTAATTTTCGGGTTCATTACCAGTGACAAATAACAATAATTAATTTATTATTGCTTCGTGCACCAGAATGTATACTATTCATAGTCATCAACGTTGCGGTACGCAGCCTCTCCAAACAAATTAGTAAGTGTAAGGTGTACAAATTAGGTTTTAATTCAGAATAATTTAAAGTTCAAGTTATGCTGAAAGTTTATCACCCCTTAAAACGCATTTTCATTTTAGTACGTTGCTCTATTGTTTAAAGCATATAACACCAATTTCGTGATACACGCCAAATTTCATATTGCTGCCTTTTAGTTACTCATTAAAGTTTATTATGTTCACGGAATAACAGTTACGTTACGAGAGTACATTTTGGTGTAATATATCTAAATATGAAAGAAGAGGAATTTAGGGCATGATACAATTCATTTTTCTACATATAATTACGTTCATTGAACAAAAGTATAATACTTAAACTAACTTTTACCGTTGAGTGAAGGTTCTTCACTCAATGCTTTTACTATTAATTTAACACTATTTTCAGTAGTGGTAATTTAGTCTAATTCTAATCGCCAAGTTATTGCTAACTAACATTTCCTCTTAGGCAAATAGCTCAGTAATAATCTATTCCAGTACTAATAAAGATATTAAAGACCTTTGCCTTTAAGAAAATTTATTATTCTAAAGTTTTAGGGGTGTTGTTAGATAACCTTTCGTCTGAGAACTAAATAATTGTATTCAATGGATTACCTAATATTATTCTACTAGAGTAATAGTCAAATGTGCATTGACGTAATTATATGTACGAGTATCTTCTCTACACACTTATTCTGTTCTTTCTACAATAAACAGATGCCTTAAATGTTCATTTGGTCTCTTATATCGTTCACCTTGCAATTGTCGTAGTCTTATCGGCCAAATTACGAGACCTTTTCTCGGCGCCAACAGTTATATAGTCCCCTTATAAACTTCGCCGTTAATTTCATTGTCATTTGTGCTCAATCCAGAGTTGGACTGGGTCAAGCATAGAGTGACCCAGTGACCCGGTGACCCAGTTAGTTTACTGACCCAGTGACCCGGTGACCCAGTGACCCGGTGACCCAGTTGACCCGGTGACCCAGCTTGACCCGGTGACCCAGCTTGACCCAGTTTGACCCAGTGACCCAGCTTGACCCGGTGACCCAGCTTGACCCGGTGACCCAGTTTGACCCGGTGACCCAGCTTGACCCGGTGACCCAGCTTGACCCAGTGACCCATCTTGACCCGGTGACCCAGCTTGACCCAGTGACCCATCTTGACCCAGCTTTACTCAGTGACCCGTCGTGACCCGGTGACCCAGTAATTAAATTATTGTTAGGTATCATCCAAAACAATTTCAAGTAACCTTTAATTTTTAAAAAAACTTCCTCAATAATATTCGGCAACAAGCACGTAGCCCAATTTCATTCAAGAGAACTAATACCTAAAAAAATCAAATGCATTTGTTTATAGTTTGTAGTCAAGTAATCAATGAAAGTATTTAGACAAAAGATTTATTTGGATTAAGCTAACGAGTAGAAAAAAATTAAATGTGAATGAACACCTGTAAGCAAACTGGTAAGCCCTGAAGCAAATAAATAACATTATTCTAATACATTTCGGGACATGGAAAGTTTTTTACGGCAGTATTAAAGCAAACATCACAGAAATGGCAGTTGTCAAGCAATCGAGTATTATTTTCAACAAACCAGCATTTCATTTATTTCTGTACACTTGAACCGAGGGCACTGACTTAACTGCGTTATTCGATCAAACTAGGTGACTGGGTCGAATTGGGTCCCCGGGTGAAATTGGGTCGCTGGGTCAAACTGGGTCAAACTGGGTCACTGGGTCAAACTGGGTCAAACTGGACAACTGGGTCAAACTGGGTCACTGGGTCAAACTGGGTCACTGGGTCAAACTGGGTCACTGGGTCAAACTGGGTCAAACTGGGTCACTGGGTCTAACTGAAAAGAGTATGACGTGACCCAGCGACCCAGTGACCCAGTTTAATTTAGTGACCCAGGTGACCCAGTTGACCCAGTGACCCAGTGACCCAGTCCAACTCTGGCTCAATCACAGAGTTCCCTCACAAACCCAGAAAATCATTGCCATCAACTTTCCCGTTGAACACTGTGTTTTCGTTTTTTGTGATAGTAGGGATTCTTTATATTTGTTTCGTGGGAGAATTCCAATGGTACACCCAAATTTCATGATCATTGATAATCTTGTTTTACAGCTTCTTAAATTTTCGTTTCAGTTCCCTTTATTGTCCCCTGTATTCTTTCCTCAAGCGGCCTAGTTATTTGCTGGAAAAGCGATTACTATTTATTATTGATTATTGAAAGGGACGAGTTTTTCTTTCGAACAAAAGAAAACGAATACTGCGAGGAAAAATAGTCTCGCAGGAATAAAGAAGGAAAAAATTAAAACCTACGAGAGGGTTATATGACAAATTCTGTAGGTCGTATACATAAATGACACATATGGAAGTATGTAGTTATTACCAAACTTGTACCATGAAAATTGATTTTTTCCGTCCAGGATTAGTCATCCGCATTGTGAATAAAAGGTCAACTTATTCAGCAATATTCACTCTAACGTGCCACGCAAAATAAGAAAAGTTTGATTCTTTGTACAAAACCTACTTTAATAGAACAACGCAACAAGTGAATTAATATTACTGTTCTCACTTTACAAACACAAGATGACATAGAGATATGCATAACACAGCGGCCTTATTTGCAAATGGGAAGTACAGCTGCATTCCTCTTACAAATTCGATATATAAGATATAATATCATTTTTTCTATTCACGGTAGTCGGATTTCAGTAGGTTTCCACTCCATCTGAAATTCAACGTTCGCTTTAAATGTGAAGAGATGATGTAATCAGAATTCGTTTGAAACGTTTACAAACATGCAGCAAGGGTTCAGAAAAACGTATAGGTAGGTGCGTGTGGGGATACGTCGCTATTTTATAGAATTTCTGCAACTGATTTGCAGGATATTTCGAAAGTGTATTAAATTGTATGTTCATCGTGTATACTGCGCAGTTACCACACAAAAGCAGGTTACGGACACAAAACGGCATTTTTTCGTAAACGTAACTAAAAAATGGCAGCCAGTGGGGAGTCGATCAATGTATTACACGTTTAATTTGTCCAGAACTGTATTTAATCACACAATCAACTGTCTAATAACTTCTGAAAGCGAGCTGTCAAACTATATGTTAGACGTGACCTAAAATTTCTACGGGCTCGTCTCAATCAAAATTTTGTAGCTCATACCTGATTAAAAAAATATGTTTTATGGTCCAAAGGACATTTCTCATTTTCCAATCGTTTCCATATCCAAAATCTCAGCTTTCAGAAAACATTGGTACCAAATTTCACCCACCTGCTCCTCACAAATCCAAGGTATTTATTCATTTGTTCCTGCAGTTTTCCTAACTCGTAAGGTAAATACCGGAAAAGTATAGAACAACTTAAGACCTTATCGGAAAGTCATTTTCCAAAATTAGTGTCAAAACGTGGTATATCTATCTCAGTTCCTAGAGCCGCGAAGATACGTTAACACCTTACAGCATTGAAGTACAGCAAATTGCACTTCGGTGATTATCCAAATCAAGGAAACAAAATCCATTTCCCTGTGGATGTGGGTAATTAATAAATTAGGGTGATCGTCGCCAAACGACGTTGTAACTAATTTCCATTTCAAGAAAATTCTGATTTGCATGGAAATAGCGCAGCGGAAAATTTTGTTGAAACTTTACGTTTGGGAATAACACAATACTTAATTAAAGTTTGCCGGCATTCGCGCATAGAAAAAGAAAAACATAAAATTGGAATTTCAAAGCACGATTACTAAAAACGGCGCAACACGTGTTTTGTATACCGAATACCCCACGATCAGATTACCTACATGCACTTATCGATTCAACGATTTTGAAATGTATGAGATCGGCTGTCGTTTTCCATTTCAACCCTCGCGTATGGAGGTGATGAAACGGATTTAGTTGGGAGATGCATCTAAATGTTCTAAGAGAAAATTTCACTACGTATTTACTTTCAAGACTCAACCAGGATTTATAAGGGTCCTTTTTATGTTAGGGCAACTCTGTACGTGTTTAGCTTAATTACTTAGGACAATTAATGTACCTACCTACATTTGTAAGCAGATTTGGGTTTGTGAACCTATAACATAATTCTTTACTGTCTACTAAAGTTTCATACTTTAACTGGAACATAACCCCTAGTTTATAGTAATGCTTCCAACCTAATTTGTCATCGTTCGACCTATTTTGTTATTAAACTTCTCATCCTGTGGTGTGAAATGTTGTTTTTAATAACAGAACATATCTTTGTACCGGAGTGTCAAATTATAGTTAAGTATATAGTTTATTTTAGCTTCCTAGTTTGAGCTGGGTGGCGATCACCATTTGTTGGACATGTTTATGAAATGTCAACGTTTTAGATGATTTTAAGAAACTTTTTAAAAATAAGATTGTTTTCAGTCTGTGTACGTACATGCATCACCTTGCCATACAAGTTTATCACGTCTTAGTACGACTAAAGTAGATTCAAACGTTTTACAATGCTCTATAAGCATTACAAACTGCCACATTAAGTTTATTAACAAAAGCAGGACGTTTGTTTCAATGTATCATTAGAAAGTAATATTGAAAAGCTTCTCACATCACATTTCATCACATCACACATCACAAGTCTTCTGTTTGAGCCGAACAACCGCAAGCTAAGATTTTGTTAGACTTAAAACTTCTGGTAAATTAATTCAGATGTCGCCACAACCAAAATTAACATTTAGTGCAATATTGTACAGTGTAGATATATCACCTGCAAGATTGTTCGAATTTTTCAACCTCGTACATCCCTTTTGATTCTTGATTCTTGAAAGTCGTAATTAAATCCTTCAGTAATATAACTGAAAGTTATTAAATAAACTCAACATTTATATATGTATGTCTAAAGAATGAATGAAATTTTTAGTTAATGAAACGCACCTCAGACAATATTTACCGAAATTTAGCAAGTGTACACATCGAATAAATTTCATGTGAAAAAGGATAGCCGCCGAGATCTGGAACCCTATTGTTTTTGGTGAAAATCGAAAAACACGTATCAGAGTTATCGAGATTTTCCTAATTTTTCCGAGCAAACGTTTTCTTTTCATTACAGTACAGTACAGTACCTAATTTTAGAGTGCTTGGGTATCGCGGAGTGGTGCCCTATTGTTGGGCAGTGGAAAACTGAATTTATTGATATGAGAGAAAGTGTCATTTTAACGTAGTAAATATTAACTCTGGGTGGGCGCTTGTCGTTTCATATTTTTATCGTGGATACTGGTTAGTACGTCATTAAAGTATGAGTACAATTAGAAAAATGCTTTAGTCTTACTCACATCAAAAAAGGCAACAAAAATACTTTACGGTTCTACTTTGGGGAAAATCAATATAGAAGCCATGCCCAAATATCAAATTAATTGGAAATAGAAGGTAAAAATTAATATGTGTGTGGTCGCAAATAGGTCTTACATTTATAATGTATTCGCAGATAATATTGGCCACTACAGCAAATTTACGTCTATTGAGTAAATGAATAACTGACAGTACAGCATTTCTAAAGGGTTTCGTGTTTGGTATTATACGAGGTTTCTAGTCTATAACCTTTGATTGAGAAGTCTAATCGAAAAAGTACAAATTGTTTTGGATTCTACGCCCCAAAATTAATAAGAAAAAGTGTTTTCCCGAGAAATTTTGGTGTAGTCGATTTTTTGTAAAAAAGGAAGGTTATATACTGCCTTTTTTTGAGCCCCGAAAAAAAAATTGTCTCAGATCGATCGGGAAAAAAAATTTTCTTATAGAATGTGCCCTGTAGAATCCATAATTTCAAACAGTTTGAAGATTGGGTTACTAGTTCAACATTTACAGCCCTTTGAATTTTCTTTCGAAATTGGTTTCTAGTCTATAACTTGATTGAGAAGTCTAATCGAAAAAGTACGAATTGTTTTGGATTCTACGCCCCAGGATTAATAAGAAAAGTGTTTTCCCGAGAAATTTTGGTGTAGTCGATTTTTGGTAAAAAAGGAAGGTTATACACTCCCTTTTTTTGAGCGCCGAACAAAAAATTGTCTCAGATCGACCGGGAAAAAATTTTTCTTATAGAATGTGCCCTGTAAAACCCATAATTTCAAACAGTTCGAAGATTGAGCTACTAGTTCAAAAGTTACAGCCCTTTGAATATTCTTTCGAAATTGGTTTCTATTCTATAACTTTTGATTGAGAAGTCTAATCGAAAAAGTACGAATTGTTTTGGATTCTACGCCCCAAAATTAATAAGAAAAAGTGTTTTCCCGAGACATTTTGGTGTAGTCCATTTTTGGTAAAAAAGGAAGGTTATACACTGCCTTTTTCTAAGCTCCGAAGAAAAAATTGTCTCAGATCGATCGGGAAAAAAAATTTTCTTATAGAATGTGCCCTGTAGAATCCATAATTTTAAACAGTTCGAAGATTGGGGTACTAGTTCAAAAGTTATTACAGCCCTTTGAATTTTCATTCGAAATTGGTTTCTAGCCTATAACTTTTGATTGAGAATTCTAATCGAAAAAGTACGAATTGTTTTGGATTCTACGCCCCAAAATTAATAAGAAAAAGTGTTTTCCCGAGAAATTTTGTTGTAGTCGATTTTTGGTAAAAAAGGAACTGCCTTTTTATGAGCCCCGAAAAAAAAATTGTCTCAGATCGACCGGGAAAAACATTTTTCTTATAGAATGTGCCCCGTAGAATCCATAATTTCAAACAGTTTGAAGATTGGGTTACTAGTTCAACATTTACAGCCCTTTGAATTTTCTTTCGAAATTGGTTTCTAGTCTATAACTTTTGATTGAGAAGTCTAATCGAAGAAGTACGAATTGTTTTGGATTCTACGCCCCAAAATTAATAAGTAAAAGTGTTTTCCCGAGAAATTTTGGTGTAGTCGATTTTTGGTGAAAAAGGAAGGTTATACACTGCCTTTTTTTGAGCCCCGAAGAAAAAATTGTCTCAGATCGATCGGGAAAAAAAGTTTTTTTATAGAATGTGCCCTGTAGAATCCATAATTTCAAACAGTTTGAAGATTGGGTTACTAGTTCAACATTTACAGCCCTTTGAATTTTCTTTCGAAATTGGTTTCTAGTCTATAACTTGATTGAGAAGTCTAATCGAAAAAGTACGAATTGTTTTGGATTCTACGCCCCAGGATTAATAAGAAAAGTGTTTTCCCGAGAAATTTTGGTGTAGTCGATTTTTGGTAAAAAAGGAAGGTTATACACTCCCTTTTTTTGAGCGCCGAACAAAAAATTGTCTCAGATCGACCGGGAAAAAATTTTTCTTATAGAATGTGCCCTGTAAAACCCATAATTTCAAACAGTTCGAAGATTGAGCTACTAGTTCAAAAGTTACAGCCCTTTGAATATTCTTTCGAAATTGGTTTCTATTCTATAACTTTTGATTGAGAAGTCTAATCGAAAAAGTACGAATTGTTTTGGATTCTACGCCCCAAAATTAATAAGAAAAAGTGTTTTCTCGAGAAATTTTGGTGTAGTCGATTTTTGGTAAAAAAGGAAGGTTATACACTGCCCTTTTTTGAGCCCCGAAAAAAAAATTTTCTCAGATCGACCGGGAAAAAAATTTTTCTTATACAATGTGCCCTGTAAAACCCATAATTTCAAATATGTAGTTCGAAGATTGGGCTACTTGTTCAACATTTACAACCCTTTGAATTTTCTTTCGAATTGGTTTCTAGCTCGGTATTATACGTTTCACACCATAAACTGAGTCACAGTGTGCCTTAAGCACATCATTACGTCGATTTTAAAACCTCAGTAATGCGTCAAATCGCTTAAAAAGCTGCTTGTATACTTTACAATCATCATTTTAATAACACATGAGATTAACCCAGTGAGATTAACATAAATTGTACCATATCCGATTTGTATTATAGATTTTTCATATAAATAATAAAACGGGTTAGCCCGAAAACACAACTCTTGGGAGTTCGCGCTTCAATCTGATTGGTTTTAAATTTATATACCTGTTGCTTATTGGAACATACTGTTTACGTTTCTAAACTCTTATCCCTGTTACCAGTACATGTATTTTGATTTTGTCAGAAATTACTAAAGTTTTTCGTGTAGGTGTATGTTCCTGCAAAATGCAATAGGTTCCCAATCTCTCTTACTATTATAAAATATGGGAATATATAATTATACCTATAATATTTTTGGTTGATATTCTGGATTATTAGAATCATCGGCCCAGTACGCAAGTAAATATTGCATCAACCACAGATAAAGAACGTATATCTGTGCACCAACAGGAACGTTTCCACATTCCCAGTTATCGTTAGTTGCGTGCACCCGTTAAATGAAATCAAATTTATTATTAACAATGGCGACCCTTACTTTGAATCCAGTCATGGAATTTTAGGCTGATAAATAATGTCAATGAAAAGTTACCTCAATGGAAAGATCTCGTCGTGCATTTAAAATATTATTCCCGATTGTTATTTAACCATATAACCAACTGTCGAAAACGTAAATGTCAGGTCAGATATTTATAGCGTATCTGTGAATTATAACACAAGGAGGGCATAAATAACACCGAATAGTCAGTAAACGTTCCCGCAATAAATCTAGTCTTACTAATCACCTTAAATTCATTACTCATTACCGAAGGAGAATGGATTTATCATTTGCAACTCTTTACATTAAATGGAAACTGTAAATGATAATGCCGCAGGGATCAAAATGACAAATCATATTGACCTGGAACGTTAGACTATGGAAAGTATTGGAATTTTTTTAATTTAAGACGATCGTAGAGACGAGAAGCATCGCTGAAATCTAAAATTAGTTCGCAACAATTACGTCAACCTATATTTATTGCATTAGAATATTCGCCTTCGGAGCTTTTGGTTTTTTCTCTCCCAAAGAAAATTGTTCTCCGTCGGTTCCGACACAAAAAAGGACAACTGTGTACCCATTTAACCTACACTGTATCTTTCACCGTGACGGAGATCCCTAATAATGAGCCACGAATTTGAATCACCCTGTCTCCTCCTCAATTCTAGAGTTTTCTTCTATTCAAAACTAACAAAATTAGCCCCTGTTGTTTGCTCTACAAAAATCCCCTTCCCCTAAATGTATAGCGGGCTGGGTTGGTAGAGCAGCCATGGCTGAACCACCTCAATTACCTCTAGGAACAATCCATCATGATAAAATATCCCATTTCATGTAAGTGGTGCCTATAAGACAATACCAATACAGTCTACGTTCAATGCCAATCTGCAAACGCTTACTAAGCCACTCACAAAACACCTGTTCAGATAGCTCAATTAAATTTCTCAAGACCCGTCCGGCCTCCCCTATAATGAAAAAACTTAGATAAAGACTTTATTTACGGTTTACTGCTTGTCGAAGAGCCCCCGTAACATTTGAAGCGATTTGATAGATGGCCCCACCTAATGATTAAACTTAACCACGCAATTTTCCTCGCAGAAATGACAGCGCATTTTCTTTGCCTTGATTTTTGGGTGTCCTTTTTAATAAGTATTCTTTTTTCTTCGTAAGTCACATGGAAGTACACCACTTAAAAAAAAATAGCTGAAAGCGTAAAGTAGAACGCATGGAATTCTAAATGCCACCTTACGAATAAATCGACCTCTGGCGATTCATAATTTGAGAATTTCGACGTGATTAGTTTGGGCGGGATTCATCTGTGCTCCCAGTGGAGGTTTGCATAATATGCATTTTACACTTCAGACGCAAGTACCGCCATATTGCATTTCATTTACTTATCGTGTACATTCTTTAGACGTTTCGGCTGTAATTTTGTTGTAATGTAATTTAGGTAGGTAAATTTGATGTCATCAAAGAAGAGGGGTTACCTTTGATTTCTTTTAGGGTTCAAATTCCATACACGTTTTATGTTACATGCCATTTTCTTGTTCAACGTATCAGATTTATAACCTTGAGGTAAACCCACCGTTACATGCCGGTGCCGACTTCCTTAGCTTAAGTCCACATCTGCTGACAGCAAGCGGCCATTTTGCTGTAAAACCCGGAATAGATCACCAGGTCACGAAGGAGATATTTGACATCGAGGATCGCCACCATATGGGACAACTTAGTTGAAAACTATTTTGCCCCTTCGGGGTTATATGCGAATATACATATTTATGTAATTTGTTTTGTACATCAGTAAAAGCTCAGTGTACCTTCTCCATCTCTGTTAAGTTATGAAACGCGAAAACGCAAACCACCACTTCCTTCTGAGGGGGTGGCCAATTAAGTATCGTACCGAGTGTAGACGCAGATTACGAGTAGAGCGAGGTCGTTCAGGAATTAATCGACTAATTATATACCGAGAGCCCTGCGGCTTGGGAATTTTCTTTGATTATTTTCCGGATTGGATGCGAGAACTGAGCTCATTTCTTGGGATCAACGGCTATTCAAGGCCCTATACGTGCGAATTTTTGCCCAAAATAACAAGTTATTTGTAAAAAATTGTTTTAAGATTCAGAAATTAGTTTAATCGACCATTATTGACTCGAGATTTATTCTTTTAGTGGAAATGGGAAGTTTAACGTACATGTTGGGGGAAATTCATATACGAGAATATTTAAACAATTAATGTGATTCAATTTTGGAGATTCTTTAGAATAGACCCGTACTTATTTTGGTAAATTTACTTCATTGTTATTACTACCCTCGTCTCTTCCCAATTTCATACGGGAAGAATTAAGATAAAAATTGAGTGGCGCTCAACTCCATTAGTAAATAGTGACGAAGTGAAGAAGATTTAATGCCCAGAAACTACCGCTGTGGAAGATCTGTAAAACTGTATGTATTAAAAAAATCCAAAATGAACCACAATAGAACAACTTTGGCAACCTTGCTGTTGAAATGAGTTCAATATTTTAATATATTATTGTGGTTCATTGGTTGAGATTATCCACACTTCTCTGAGTTCCGTCGTTTGCTTTTGTTAGTTAGTCAAATAACAAAATAATACTGAGCAACTTATCGGAATATTGAATTTCCTAATTAAAGTGTTCACTGTACCCACAACCTGTACAGCAATGAAGGAAATTTTATAGAAATTGCCATAATATAAATAAAACGGGGAAATTCGATATGCAATCAAGTTGTAAAGCTCAGTATCATTTCTAAGTGGTATGTTTCGTTAAAAAAAAGAAGGTTCAGTGAAATCAAACATTCACGAAAAGCGCGCTCCTTAATTAAGCTCGGAAGCAATGAAAACGTAAACAGAAGCGTTTAAACACTCGTGGAGATACGCTGATCACCTTTAAAGTAGAATCAATACATGACATCAGACTGATATAGGCTATGCATCAAATTAAACCAGTAAAGCGATGATCACAAGCTTTCAAACTAAAACCGCGATACTTTCCACCCCGCTAACTCCAACCGTGAAACCCTCAATAACCTCAATCAGCCAATCTCCGTTTTTAAACCACTACAGAACCGCAAAGGAATCGGTTATCCTTCACAGGTACCTATACTAAAGTTGGGATAAGCAAACTCCGGCGGATTTTTAATTTAACAAAGAGGCACCAGTTTCTGCGCTATAAAATTCTTAGCGTAATCCCCTTTCGTAACCGTGTGGTCTTTGAAATCGATTTCTATTACAGTAGCTACGTCGACATAATTATCTTATCTAAGTTTCTATCGTAGATGTAGCTTAATCGCCTCTCTTACGCCGTATCCACCTTCTTAATCGAAATTTCGAATCGTTGAGGTGATCGCAGTTTGTGAACAAGATGTTACAATAAGGGTGTGGGGAGGCAAATGATATCCGCCCTCCTTACAATTCTTTTAACATTTTATTAGAGAATTCCACATTTAGTATAGGTACACTTATACAGTGCCAATATTATAGTCCTGCAACTCATAACATTTCTGTGTGCAAGTATGCGTGGGTCTTTGTGCGTTAGTTACTTGGGTGTACAGGAAGCAAAAAAAAACGTCATTCAAAATGGCCGCAATTTTCCAGTACCATTCTGTTTGCGTGGTCGTTTTACCGAAAATGGTAAGAGTTAGCGAAAAAGGTTTCTAACAAAAAATGTTTAGCGTAAAAATATCTATACTTAACTTTATTTATTGGTAATTTTTTGACAACTCAAACCGTTAGTCCAGAAGAATCACTTTCTCATTTTTCTGCTATAGACAGCAGTTTGACGGCAATAAAAACTGCTGCATAGCTAAAAAAATACCTTATTTGACCCTGGTTACTTTTAGAAAAAACGATTACGCTGGAAAACTGCATGCTGTAATTGTCTGCCCAGTCACTAAATTAAATGACGGTTTGGATGAACAGAAGCCATAAAATGGTTAAAGCAAATTTGAAATATTTAATAATTTATTATAGTGTTTAATTAACTACCTACATACTCAATCCTAAAATGTACTTCATATTACCTTCCCATACAGGCTGTTTCACGCAAAACGCTACCTAAAAGAATTTAGACGTTCATTAATAATTAAAATAAATAAAATAAAAAAAATAAAAAAATAATAGAAGTAAATTTAAATAAAAATGAAAATTTGCGTACCAACATAGTTTTTCGTGATTTATCGAAAGAAAGTATTACCTATCATGATCATTTCACTTCCGGTTTTACCGGATGCAGATTGCAACTTTCGATTTCCCTATACCTAGCATCAAAGGTTTTCAAGTTATTCAAGATTTTTCAAAATGTTTGAAGTTTGATTGCTTTTCTTTACCGCCCTGTACCTATGGCTCCGTTAACTTGAATTTCAAAAAGTCTTCCAAAATTAACAATACTGGCGTGATGCTGCATGCGAATGATTTAATTTTTGATCACCCTTCTACAGGGTGTTTTAAAAAAGTTTAAAAAAGTTGATTTTTTCAAACGAAACCTGCCTGATAACTGTTTGCGCTTTCAAATGTGTAAGAAAATTCTACCTCGATCAATTATTACATTCCCTGTACCTAGCCCTGTACCTATCTGTCATGATTTTCGTTTTATTTAAGATTTTCTAAAATTGTGACCGTTATATGCATTATTTTCTTAGAAGGCCTTGAAATAAGCGCGTCAGTTGATGTCATGGTACCATCCTTGGAAACATTACCTGGGGAAAACTACTGGTTTCAACTTGACGGAGCGCCGGCTCAGGCTACCCATGATGCTTATATGTCTTTGAACATTTTTGAAGACAGGTGGATTAGGCCTACAGATTAGCGTTATTGGTCTTCTAGATCTCCAGATATAACGCCACTGTACTTTTATGTGTAGGGTCTTAGAATGCAGAAAAAACAAATTTACACCATTTGTTTCTCGTGAAGAACTGGAAGTTAGGGTGAGAAATTTCAAGGCCTCCTAAGAAAATTATGCATACAACGGTCAGAATTTTACAAAATGAAAACCATATCAGATAATAGTGTATGTAATAAATGATCAATGTATAATTTCTTTCGAGATTTGTAAGTGCAAAAAAATAAAGCGGGTCTCATTTGAAAAAATCAACTTTTGAAGTTTCGAAGTTGTCGAACTTGACCATTAATTTTAAAACACCCCGTAGAAAAACGATCAAAATTTAATTCATTCACATGTAGCATCACGTCAGTATTGTAGCTTTTGGAAGACTTTTTGAAATTCAAGTCCACGGAGCCATAGGTGCAGGGCGCTAAAGAAAGGCAGTAGATTTGCATGTAGATTTCGACAATGCAATAAAATATAGGGTGTTTTCTATTTAAAATAAGAAAGTTGCTATCCACATTTGGTAAAACCGGAAGTGAAATAAACATGATAATATTTTCCTTCGATAGATCATAAAAAACTATGTTCGAATGCAATTTTCAGATTTAAATTATGAAACGGCCTGTATACTCCCTCTTTACTTTCAGCACAAACCGATTTTTATTGTGAATACCTATGTTGAATTCTTCAAATAGCGGAAATGATGGTGCAATCACGTTTGCGAATCCAACTAGACGTATTGCACGCTTTTATGCATTTATTATTGGTTTTAATGAAGTGTCATACGCAGCGCCCCAACAGACAAGTCCATACTCCTCCATTTTAGAATGGAAAAGTGCATGATATAATTTCCCGAGTAGGCTACTATCAACACTCTGACGTAATAGTTTTTTATCGCCATATTCAAATTAGATATTATATTTAAGAACATATTCATTAGTATTTATTAAATTGATTAAAAGATTAGTTCATTCAAGTCGCTATTTTATGATCCCTCCTGCCCTCTGGCTGTAATAACATTGAGTAATTAAATAGGACTTCATTCAAGGGTAATACGATATATAACTTGGAGTACATAATCTTCTTGGATTAGTATTTCGGCTAAATCAATGTTTTTAGGATTGACGTTATTAATTTGCAATTAACAACTTTTGTTTGACGAAATAACCGTTATTAAAATAATGCAGGGTGAAGCAATGAGTATGTACAAAAATTGGGTTTTAGAGGGGACCAAAAAAGCACTCTTTGCCAAATAATCTATACTTCCAAAATGTCTTTTGCTCTTAAACCTGTAATTTAATTAAATTTTCGCCATTTTTAAGGCAGGAACTATTTTCGAATTTTCAAAACTCATTTTTGATGGACACACAGATATCAAATATCGTCGGGTCAGACTTTTTTGTACACGCGCTTGCTCATGATGTGGAATTTTGGGAATATTTTAAAAAAATCAGAAGGGCTTTTACCATTATTATTATGCGAAATTCGCAGCTTCCACCTTTCTATCTGTTATGGTTTCTGAGACGGAAATTGAGGAAATGCAAAATTTGGGACATTTTCCCAACAATCAATTTTTGAGCTTCGGTTTATTTGGAAAGAGCGTTTATTGTCTTTTGACATCCCATATAGAACTAAAGTTTCCATTACACGCTTGTGTATTAGTGACAATATTTACTTTGAAAACACTTACTTATGCGTTCATAAAATATACTGTCCGCCAGTTTATATTGTGTTGAAAACCTATATCATATCTAAGGTTAAAAACGTACTTTCAAGGTAATGGATGAGTTATATTGCAATGGATGTTACCTAAATCAGTGGAAGAGAATGATTAGCTTTGTGGTTTCTGAAAGGGCAAAGCCGTTGAAAAAGCTGCTCATCAACATCCGCATAATGTGATTTAGGGAATTACTTTTAATCGCATTTCCATTTTAAAACATTTAGCGGCGAATTACTGCATTAATCAATTTTGTTTTTCTCCCCCTACGTTTAATTATCAAATAAAATGCTGACAGTTACAATGTGGAATTTATACACATTAATTGGGCAATTTCGTGTTCGGTTGACATTTGTGACAGTTTATCTACATAAAGTGCTAATTTTGGTAGGAGCATCAAGCTTTGGTCAACGGATGACTAATTGTAACAAATTTTCTCACATATTAGCAGAATTAAATGGAGAAAACGTTGACAATGGCAGTTGCGTTTCGAGTCAATCAACTTCTTTACTGGACGTCCTTAATGAATTCTCAAACAAATGCTTTCACACCAAGTATAATTAAATTTGCAAATATTAATTTCAAATTTAATAACATTGGAAATTCAATATTTAATTTAGAGCCTAACAAATGAACTTGTCTTTGTAAAACAGCGGCACAAAGTAAATTGCATTTTTTCCCTTCAGTGTTCGCATTACATTCTTAGAACTCAGTTATCTCATAACACAGAGCATCCATTTATTATTCTTGATTATACGTTACTAGCAACAGTTTCTCTGGCCGAAGTTATTTCTCTACACAGAACTTGGTCATATAGCCTGTCTATTAGCATTGTTTAAATGTTTTTTCTGATTTTTTAAAAGAATTTTAAAATTTTCACCATGTCGCGGAGGTGAGAAAAAAATCTACCCTTGCCAAATATGACACCTGGAGTTTTTCCAATATAATGCATCCAAAGTTAGTTCTTGGTTCATGAAATTTAAGGGGTACTCTCATTATGTATTCTAAGAACGAGGAAGAAAAATAGTTTGAAAAAAATGAGTGTGCAGTGTCTACTTGCACAAGGGGAACTGGGAGCTGGTGGATATTGACATTATCATCAGTCAGCTACCTATGCCATTTGCTGTCATGGGTGACTTTAATGCACACAGTGCATTATGGAGATCAGTGAGAACCCTAGAAAATTGGTGGGCGAGGAATGACATAGTTCTTAAGAACAGAGTATGCTCGATCTGGAAGCTTTTATGCTATTGACCTAACCCAAATCTAATATTGGGCGATTGACATGGAACAATACTACAAATAATCTACCTATAACAGTGCTCATTTTCCAGTTGTTGAAACGAAAGCTATATTATCTGCGGCAATTGGAAATCACCCTTCCGTGGTGGAATCTGGTCTCAGACAAACAAACCACAAGAAACCGCAAACGCTTATTATTAATTATGGAAAGGATAGTCAATAACCGATTACAGTAGTATTTGGAGAGAAATAATTTCCTAATCCCATACCAAGCTGGTTTTAGACAACACCGATCTACCAACGATCATACAATTCTTCTGGAGCATTGCATACAGGAAGCATTCCGCAAAGGAGACCATCTGGGGGCAGTTTCTTTAATATAAAGGGTGCGTGTGATATGACCTGGAGGTAAGTATTGCATATTAGAAGAAATGTACCAGTATAAACTGAGAGGTAATTTAGCAATGTTAGTGAAGTCCTTCTTAACAAATAGGCGTTTCTGTGTGAGAATTGATGATAAGTTCTCCGAGGATAAGGTTTCATAGAATGGGGTTCCTCAGGGGTCGACTCTTAGTTGCATTCTATGTGCTATTGCCGTAAATGACATATGCTCTAATACGCCAGAGAACATTTCTAAATTCATATACAGGGTGTTTCAAATTGAGGAGGATAACATCGCTATCTTTGTTATTATTATACTTACAGATTCGGTTAAATTGGCAAAGTTGTGTAGTTTTTGATGCTAATGGATATCCCGATACGGTATTAAAAAATAAATCTTTTCGTAGATAATTCAAAAAAGTGAAAAACGCCATTTTTAAAAAGTTCAAATATTTTAGTAGCAAAGAGAGCTATCGAAAAAGGTTTCAAGTAAAAGTTGCAAGATTGAATGGGATAAATTCAATGAAGGTAGAGAATTTTTTTTCAAATGGCGATTTCCGAGATCATCAACTTCCTTATTTTAAATGGACGCCATATTGGATTTTTTACGTCACTCGATAGAAAAACCAGGTGTCAAATTCTTGACAGAATAGTTTCCTAGCTGAAACCAAAAATTGCCAACATATGTTTTTTTACGCATGCATTTTGTTTGCTTTTATTAGAGGGACCTACCATCCAAATTTCGTTAAAATTGCTCCATAAATAAGAAAGTTGGATGTTGCACATGCGCAACACTATTTTTTGCGCATGCATTTTGTTAGCTTTTATTAAAAGGACCTACCATCTAAATTTCGTTAAAATTGTTCCATAAATAAGAAAGTTGCATTTCTGCGCATGCGCAACACGATTTTTGCGCACGCATTTTGTTTTCTTTTATTAGGAGGACCTACCATCCAAATTTCGTTTTAATTGTTCCATAAATAAGAAAATTGCATTTCTGCGCATGCGCAACACGATTTTTGCGCATGAATTTTGTTTGCTTTTATTAAAGGGACTTACCATAGAAATTTCGTTTAAAGTAGTTAGAGCGCGTTCGGCTGAAGTCAAGTGATGTACTCGGCCTACCTATTACTTACGTTAAACGTCCCCAAAAAAATGTTGTTATGAAGGAAACATAATTAGAAATACGGTATGAGTGGTATTTTATACCTCAGCACAATGCAAACGTCTTACATGATTTTTAAAAAGGTATATACAGTAGTCAACTTGACTAGTCTCCCTACTTTTCGACCCTGTTTCAAACCTTTGCACACTAAATGTTGACGACACACCGCGACTAAATATTCACAGTGTAAGCGGTAAATCCTAAACGAATGTATTTCTTTTTAATCAAAACGTATGCGAGACGTATGTAAAAGCCGGGAAACTAAATAATTTGGCGTTTTACGTGAAGTCGGTGTAGTGGATTTGGTTTTTCGATGTTGGCGCCAGAGATCCCCAGCCGCTATCTTGATTTCGATCCGATCAGTGTGTCAACAAGACGTGTGCAGGCCTTGATAAATATCGCTGGTTTTGGTGTTCTTTCTGAAAGACACCATGCCTTTTGTGAAGAAAAGTGCTCAGCAGAAGAAGGAAAAGATTGTCCTAGCTCAGCTATATACTAGACCTAGTGGAAAAGTCATCAGATTGAAACGCGTGCTGCATAGCGTGCCGCCGCGTCAGAGCAGACGCCGCTTCGGCGGTAAATATCTTCCTTATTTCATCATGAACATGTACTTTTCCGTGCAAATTTAGATTCGTCACAAAATTTCGCTTCTAATGAGACCCATCTCATTTAAGTCTTGATACAAAAACCTTCTCTAGCTCAGAAAAACTGAGTCTGTCCATAAGAGCCCATGTTAAAATACCCTGTCTTTACTGTCAAATATCTCAGAAACGGTATATAGGAACACTTTTTTCTTTTGACCATTGGAAAGTGCGTCTCTCAGAGAATAAGTAACCAAATTTTCACCAACTTCTTGTTACTTTTACCTAGGCGCTCTAACTACTTTAAATTGCTTCAGAAACAAGATCGTTGCGTTTTGCACATATGCAACACAATTTTTTGACTTTGACAATTTTTTTCTCCGTTTTTTGATAATATAACCCGGCCCAATTTATTGTAGGATGTACACAGGAAAATAAGGTCTTCCAAATAATAGAATAAAAATTTTAGGTTGCTATTTGAAAAAAAAAAGTTCGATGCCGTTACGGCGCTCCAAAATTTTTTTTCAAAAATCCGGCCCGTTATTTTTCTGTTCGGTATGCCTAAAACATATATACAAAATTTCAACAAAATCCGTCGAGCCGTTTTCTCAGAAAATTGCCAACAAACGTACGTACGTACATACAGACGGAAAAAAAATTTTATTCTTTAAAAGTTACTTAAAATGGTCTAAAACGTCGACATTTGATGAAATTTTGAAATGTTCAAAAAACGGCTATCGCAATAGCTACCTAGCACATGCTAGGAAGCTAAAAATTACAAAACCACCGATACTAAACACTTAGTATTTTATTTGGGGATTAACCTTACATTTTTGCATTTGAAAAACAAAAGTTGCATCGATTTCGGCATTGATTTAGCAGTGAGGCACATATAGTAAAGCGAGTATTACGAGTGATTTGAGGGCGCCTTAATTGGGGATATATAGCCAAAGAGGTTGATGCCCTCAAAAAAAGACAATGGTGAGATTAAACTGCCAATATACCAATTTGATTGACTTTTATTGCTGTATGGCGTGCACTTTAACAAAGTCGCTTACTGGGCTCTACTGACCATTTCCCTTACAAAAGTAACTTGTGAAAGTAAATACGAGTCTATCAACCATGAAAACGAAGATTTGTCTCAACAATTGTTCGCAATTAACACAAAAAGGTTGGAATTTTTAATAACCAGGGATACACGTATTGTCTGTATTCAATATGCGGAGGATATATAAAGGTTGTAGAACAATTCGCCCCCGAATAATTTCCAGTATAGTTTTGAAATTTGACCAAAATGTTCTTTGCTCTCTCAGGTCTATTTCTGCAAATGAAAAAGATTTCTTTGGCGTGTACCTATCCTTTGTTTGAAACTTTCACAAAGGCGTGCAATTTAGGGTATATTCTATCAAATCTGCCATTTCTTACTCGCAGCATTGTTTAAAGATTTAAATGAATGTACCAAAAGATAGAAGACTTAAATACCTGTGACATTTCCTTCATATATGCCAGCATTATCCATGCATTTAAGACTGTGTTCGAAATATGCATCCTATTCATCCACAAAAACAACCTTTCATATTCTTTATAATATATATTTACTGGATTTGGATTTTGCACCTTCCAACTTTCCTTCTGCTTTTGCAACAAGCCATTGAATGAACGGTGTATTATCTTTTTCTCCGAAGTCATTTAATTTTGATTTTATAAGCAGACGTCAAGTCATTCTGTAGCAATCATGGAATTACGAATAAACAGCCCACTTAATCAGACGATGAGTTACAAACAACAACGATCCTTACACATCCGCCATCCAGTAAATGTGTTTTGAATTTATAGGTGTCGTAATTATTTACGTTTATAAATAACCAATAAGCTTCTCTAACTTTCTGCAATTTTAAGAAATGCGTGAAAATGAAACGCTTGCTACCTTGTAGTGACAATCATTAGAATAATATGCTGAAGTATCAAGTACAAAATCCGTAAACTAAGTTTGTAATTACGCTTCAATGTAATTTAATTGCGATAATATTTCCTATAAGGTAAACATGTTGCTTTAAGTTCGACGAATACATAGGTAGAAACACAATTAATTTATGTTGATTTGTATTGCTCTGTACTATACAAGAACATGCTGTTTGCACTCCTTGTAGTAAATAGTTCAACCCTCTAGTGGAGTATGGCACTTTGTCTCCGAAAGAGACAAAGTGATTTTGCAAAATCAGCTCGTTACATTGTTACAAGCTGTAGAAGTAAAATTAACATCAAATTTAGAAGAAAGACAGCGTCAGAGGTTTTTTAATGCTTGCTCGAGAACGGAACGAAGAGTAGAAATCACGATTATCGGTATTAATTGGAGTTCAATTTGAATTATCTTCCTTTAAATGACGTAAACAGTTTTTAAACGTGATATAATTCAGCGAAAGATGAAATCTTAGTTTAGTTTATGGAATTAAATTCAGCTTAGAAATTTATGAGAATCTAGTGCCCTTTAATTAAATCACTTTCCGTTTGCGGTTCGCACAGATGCTGTTAATGTGCCTTTTTTTTGCTTCCATTGCGCGATATAGGGCACCTGTAATCAAAGTTTTAGAAGCTCAAATTCGAATATACTAGCAACATTGGTATAAGATGCTGCGAAATTGTGTTCATCGGTACATGTTTTAAACATAACTAAAACCAGTAGCTTATTCTTCTGAGGTTTCGTTAAATTTATACGCGCTGTATTTTAATTAATTTAATTCGCTTTAGTTTAATTGGGTAAGTCCCGTGTTACCAATCTTGCATCACTTGCTGACAGTTTGAAGTGTTAAAATTGTAAAATGTGTATAAATGACGTTGTTTACACTGAAGTGAAGCTAAACTTGTAAAATTCATTTTTCAATCAATCGCATCCACGTTGTAGACGTGGAAATATTCATTCGTTCCAGTAGGCGTCGGTTGAGTTGAGGGAATTGTTTAAATTGGATTGAAGTCAAACTTTATAATGGAAACTTGTAAAACAGCAAAGCTTATGAAACTTGTAACCGACGAAAAAGTCAGTCGGATTTGATTCATATTATAGCAACTGCTCTAATTCAAACATATTTAAAAGATCGATCGCAATGCGTGCATTTAATGGGTTCGACATCTCATTATCGAAAACTAACTAGAGGTGTCCCACAAGGGTCAATACTTGCTCCGCTTCTGTTCAATTTGTACTCGTCCTACCTACCTTCCGTCGTAAAAACATGTTCAGTTCACATGTACGCCGATGATTTACAAATGTACTACTCGTTTGATAGTGAAAATAGCACTGAAGCTTTAAATCTTATTCAAAGTGATCTAAATGCACTTGCTACAGGCTCTTTACACCATTCATTAGTAATCAACCCCTCAAAATCGATGGCTATACTTTTTGGCAACAAACATAAACTTGAAAGGCTAAAGGAGCACTCAAGGTTATATATCGGTGATCAACAAATAATCATATCAGATGAAGTCAAGAATTTGGGAGTAGTAGTTGATAATACCTTCAGGTATACGAAACTAATAATGAATTTCATTCAACGAGCAATCATCAACCTTAAATTAATCTTTCCCCACAGACACTACCTTACACAAACATTAAAAGCAAATCTTTGTAATTCCTTAGTGCTGAGTCACTTCAACTACTGTTCCCAAGTTTATGGCCCCGGTATCACACAAAATATTTCGGCCAAAATACAACGTATTCAGAACTGTTGCATTAGATTAATATTTGGAATAAAGAAGTTCCAGCACGTGTCACATAAAGTAAAAGACTTATCTTGGCTCAATATGGCAAACAGAAGACTCTTAAATGCGGCATGCTTGTACCACAAAATAATGCTAGACAAATCCCCGCCATACTTGTATAATAAAATAACGTTCAGATCTGACGTTCATAATCTTAATATTCGATTTAGAGGGAGAATAACGCCACCGATACATCGTACAAGTTTGTTTAGACGATCCTTTACGTAGGTATGACTTTTATAAAATTTATTCCTCTATTTCGGAACCACTGAAATCACTACCACTGTGTACCTTCAAGAAAAGAATGCGCCAGAATCTGCTAGACAGTCAGTTTAAATAATTAAAACGTACAAACATTACCACGTCTGGGTTCACCCAGAATATGTAGGTACACTTTTCACTATAACCACCTGTTATATCACTAATTAATCTTTACATCGCTGCACCGACATCCTTCATCCAATTATCATCTGACACCATAATTTAAGTTAATTGGCAAAATGTTTACAAATTCAGTTTTGCACGATGAACAATCTTTCACTTATTTTTTTCAGGGAATTGGTGGTAGATCAAAACTTGCATTTATTTGCAACGCCTGAACCAATATCCCCTGTGATTTTCACCATACAGCTTAGGTATATGCATTTGTCTCCTTATTACACTCTCAGTCTTTGTTTCTAAGTTGTTATGACGTGAAAATAAATGCATTATTATTATTATTATTATTATTATTATTATTATTATTATTATTATTATTACACATTTCCATTTATACTTTCAATAATTTTGGAGCTTTTAGCAGTTTTGTGATATAAATTGAACAAAAAGCTTTTTACGAGTAATAAAGTAAGAATACTCTCGTGATTTACCAAAGCTACAAATCGCAATTTTACATCATTTTGATTTTATTTAAAAAGGCAATTAAACGTTCAGGTCTTCGTATTAAATTAGATCAGGTTGGTGATAGGTACTAGCTTTGCAATAATTCATGACATTGTTCCGCCCCATAAATAATAATTAATCTGTTATCCCAGTTTATCATAACTTATTTTCTTGTGTATAACTGACTGAACGCGCTCTTAGTGTTTTGGGAGTAGGTAGTTGGTACCATTGGCATTGACATGACTTTCATTTTCGCTTTTGTCGTGAGAATAGCCAAGAATGTCGCTTTGATTTGGAAAATGATCACGCTAAAATAGTTTATACTAATTATCTAAGTGTCTTCACGCGAATAGGATACGACTGTAATCCTCTTGAGGTAAAAATATTTTCATATAATTCCTCCTTGTTAATACGTTTATTTTTAGGTTATGCCATACGTGTTAATTTCATTACCCATCTTTATTTGATCTATACCTATTGTAATACACAACCCATTTATTAATGGGAATCGGAAATTCTAAAGTCCGCTATTTTGGCTGCTTTCTCCGGCCGTCTGCTTGACTGGGTCTTTATGTCAAATCACCTATCTATTTAGTTGTATTAAAGCACCTGTATTATGAAAAAAATTAAACGTTGCTTTTGGGAAATGGCGGTCCTCGAAATCCATCTTTATTGAGAAACTTTAGTCGCTGAGGAAAATGTATTTCTGAAATTTTTTTGCTACGTCTGTAAATTAATGTGTATTTTACTCGTACGTGAAACAGTTAAAAAATAAAGGAGTGCACATCCGGCTTTTCGCTAAGCGTTCTTCTGTTGTTGAGAACGTGGAGCGCAATTAAAACACTGCAGCCTTAATTCCGCTGTTTACAAAAGGAGAATTTACCTGTTCAGATTTCAATTGCTCGCGGAAATAACGAATAGCTTCATTTTGCTGTAGTTAGAAAATGAGTTTATCTCCCCTTTAGAATTAAATTAAATGTATTCATTATACTCCCCGTTGATAAATTAATTTTATTAGATGATTGGAGTGTGTTAATAAAACTTAATTTAACAGATTAATGTGCCGAGACTTCCAAACATCTTGTATAGAATTAATCGGATTCCCCAAGGATCCAAGCAACAGGATGGTATATTCAGATTACCTCGTCGGATAGGTAAGACATTGAACGAAGTATTCAGCATTTACCTACAGGTAGTGAATCTAAATTTTCTTTTAGGTTCATTTCATTGGCGAAGAGTAGATTTACAGAATCCATCTTGATACACATCTACTCTGTTTCGTTCAAATGTTAGCATGGTGTTAGTATTAATTCCAAACCAATCTACATTGCATTAGAAAATATAACAATTTATTATTATATTTATGCTATGGATTTTATTCGTATGGTGATGGTCACATTTTCGAAAGATGGTCAAGCGAAATTTACGCCAAAGTACAAATTGCATTCTGATTCTTCTAGTTTACGAAATTGACTGATAAAAGTGACAAATGAAGTTTCATAAACGAGGTAGTTACAATTTCGGTAACGTTAACACGACAGTTAATGGAACTAAGGATGTTTAGTTAATACAGCCCCAGGTAACAAGTGTTATTAATTTTAATTATGGTGTAATATACAAGTTGGCGTGGTTTTCTGCAAACTGTACCAGAATTACAAAGAAAATTCTTGTAAAAGTAATGCTGTGTAACAACAAAACGTAATTCATTTCGTCCTGGATTAAATCGTATGTAAACGAAGTTCGCTCTAAAGCCATAAAATGTATTAATAACGAGGAAAGTTTAAAACAAAAACACGGTTATCATTCCACATAAATTAAACACAGCCACGCTCGCTCACATTCACACAAATCTAGTACCACTTAAATGGCACTTACAACCATCCTTTGGGAATTCATTTAGGGGTTGTACGTTGACCAAATATGTGCCAAATCCAGAAAATATGCACTGTGTTAACCTAAACTCTGATGAAAGTCTTACAGTTTTCAATTAAATAATTATAATAGGAACGTAACGGAAATTAAAAAAGACCTGTAAATTCGTTACTGTCGAGCGCCGATTGGTAACTTTATGTTTCCATTAATTACAATTTAAAATAAAACTACCTCAAAACCAAAGAGAGAAAAGGGATTATCAGTCAAATCTAGTCATTATTTGGACAATTAGCTCTAGACATTCCTTTTTTATAAGCAAAAAAAGCCCTTTTAATTACATAGTGCATGTCCAGTCACATGTATTGGACGAAAGCAAATGTGTAACACCATTTTCTGAATTAAAATGTATAATTATAGTACTAGATTTTCCCCCGCGACTTCGTACGCTCGGTAATGACGGATATATGACAACGAAAACTCAGCTTACAGAATGTAAAAATGTAGGTAAATATACATCGACACGGTACGCGAAGTAGCACAATGCGACATCAACGAAAAAAGAAGTTTTTAAAACCCTGTAATCCGATCGGGAATTTAAACTATCCGAAGACACATAGAGACACAACAAAGTTTCATGAAAATCCATCCAGCCGTTCAGGAGGAGTTCAGTCACAACATAACGTACACAAAAATGATATACGAGTATATAAAGATTATAAATTTACTGAATACGATTAGGCTTATATTTGATATGTATGTTGTTTTGTCAATTCATCAACAGTGTCTAATACTTTTATCAGCTGCAATAATTATAAAAAAAAACAAAAAGATAAATTAGGTAATGTCTATTTCTTTTGGTCCAATTATTATACGTCTGGGCTCGTAGGTACATTTGAACTAACAACCATATATGTATTTCTTGTACATAAAGGCAAAGTTTTGTAAATGTACATTTGACTGATTAATCAGTTTTAAATTTCTAAACCCACCGTTCATAAAGATATGTTAAAATCTCTGTTAGGAGCATATGTTTTAAATTGTACAAATATAAATATTGTTGTGTAAATTACATGGGGGCGTCGTTTCTCTAGGTTGAAACAATGAGAGCGAGTAGTGTAAAAAAATACGTGTTAAAATTTCGCATAACTTCGTAAGACGTGGGACTTTTTTCAAATGGATACAGAAAGGAAAAAGTGTGTTGAATTGTCATTTTGAATGTTAGTTTCTAAATTTAGTGGGTGATTGTTTACTTCATTTAATTCTAGTTCTTGTATTTAGTTTTTATGTTAAATTTAAAACTCATAAATAATGAAACATTTAATCTAATGGTTATAGTTTTAGCTGGTCACGTGTTAGTTAAATAGTTATTATCGAACAAAAATTAATTGGTTTTGCGATAATCAATGCCACGTGCGAGATAAGCAACACAGGTGTTGATCAATTCGGGCAACGGAGCGGAATTTCGAGAATCGCGAGGGAACAACTAAGTTGAATTTATTAGTGGAATTCTTGACCTCAACCGCAAAATCCTACGTTGCGGTATAACCTTTGAAGAACGTGCTCCTAAGGGGTCTCCCAACAGATAAATACAAATCTTCATTAGAACACTGGAAAATCAAGAAAGTTTATGTCGTGATGACATCATAAGTAAATTGTTGGTGGAAGAGGAACGTCAAACCAGATTAGATGGACTGGTGGCAAAAACAAACGAGGTCAGCAGTGTAGAAATCCAAAGAGAACCATGGTAAATGCCGAAGAATCATGGAAACAAATCGAAAGGAGAAAGTAAAAGTGACCATCGAGATTATAAATGGTATACGTCTGGAAATTTTGGACAGAAATCTCGTGACTGTCCAGAGTTGGAGTTCTTGTGGCAACAACGACGCAAAAAAAAAGGTACGACAAATAGTGCCATAAGCGAAGTTCATTCAGTCCACAAAGCCAAAGCGTATTGCTCAGTAGGATTTAAGGGAATTAAATTAATTAAATTAAACACCATTAAAAGAAGACTTTATCGAACTGGATGAAGATTACTGCGGCATCATCAAGATAGGAGATGGGGATGAAACCCAGGTAGATGGCAAGGGCATCGTAATGATTCGTACACCTGAAGAAAAATCAAGTTGTCCGAGACACTATACGTTCTAGACCTTGAATGTGCTTTGATGTCGGTTTTAAAACTGAAAGATAAAGGTTTGGACGTCACATTCACTGGTGATAGAGGAGTGGTCTTGCATATTGGATGAGCTGATCTTCAGAGTGAAGATCGAGTATACGTTGTAAATACTGGGGATGGAAGAAGTGAATATTTTACCATTGGACAGAAGACTGGTTTAGCATGCAGAGCGGTCAACAACATGTCATCGTAGATTTGGCCATGTGAACAAAAGGGATCTGGTGAGAATTCCATTTCTCAAAGATCTCTCTAAAATCCCTTACGAAATCTGGCACGATAATAATTTAAAGTTAGAGGAGGTAAATTTAATCAAGATTTTTGGTTGACTCTTTATTCACTTCTTTTTTGACACCCTTTACAAAACGTAGGTCCTTTGGCGGAGCAGTGCATACTTTATATAGAACCAAAAAGGTTTCTATTATATGCAGTTTATTTACAGTAGTCTTTCATCTAAAGCATAATGGCCTACCGTGTTCACAAAATTAATTGTACTGCAGTAGGGTAGAATTTTGATTTGATTCTGTAAAGGTTAAATTTAGTTAAGAGTGTATGTATTATCCGTAAGATAATGTCAATATGATAAGCAAAGGATTGGCAATCAAGGCTCCTGAAGTAAGAAATGTAAAGAAAGCATTATTCGCCTTCTGAAAGGGTCTACGTACGTGCAATTATTGCGCTTTGTATAAAACCATTAGCCCTAGAATGGGGGTTTACAGTATAGTTAAATTCCGCAATTCTAATTTAATAAGCGTGTACCTGAAACCATAAAACATTTTTTTGGACAGTAAAAGTTTATTTAAAAATATATGCAGATTAGCAAAAAAATAATGAACATGTGCTGTTTTAAAGGTTTATTCAAAACGATATGATTGTGGCGGGCTCTGTGACGTAATAAGCCCGACCAATCAGCTCCTAGAACCATTCAGATGACATAACGACTTGGCAATATTGCAGGAGAATAGCATTTATAACTTGCGTCATCTGTCACAGGCACTTGTCACTTTCGTGCTAGATGCAGTTAAACATCCCTCTCAAAACGTCAAATGTGACAAACGTCAGACCCTCGCGTAAGGTTGCCAGCTCACTTCTACGTGATTGGTTGTAGGTTTCTGACGTATTTAGTCTGAAGCGTTTCAAATTCGGACTAAAAACACAGCTTTTCAATAATTTATTTTGGGTTTATTTTACTCGCAAATAAAAATTGAGGACACACGGGTTTTTTATTTTTAATGTACTTTGTGGATCAGAAATAAAAAATGAAGGCGGGATGAGCCCATTTGTTATTTTAAAAGCATGATGGTCCTGTAGTTAAGGGCTGAGTGAATTATAAAAGTGACTACCAGAAAATGAGCTTAGTGCCAAGATTATTCGCCAAAAAATAGCAGTGCCGGAATAAATTTACTAAGGAAACGTATTTCAGCTTTATTGTCGACATCATAGAACCTCCCATTGGTGAGTAACCCCGCGTTTTTGTTTTTCACACACTAGCGATGTATTATTAACCAGCTTGCGTTGTTTTCACGGAGAAGCTTTGTCTTTTTGTAGAAACTCGATCAGAAAGATATTAAGTAAAGTAAATTGGGAAAAGCAGTATAGAAAGCTCAGTTGCCAAAACTACTCCGTGAAATATAAAAAGAAAATAAAACATATCATCGCTTTTCTTAATGACCTTCGATGTTTATGAAACCCAAGTTTAACTTTTTTATATTTGCGAGTTCCAAATTTTACCCAATTTCCTCTTGAATCAGAAAACGTACTAGCCTCTTCGACAATAAAATTTTCTTTATTCAATATAGAGAGGGACATATGGAATAAGGAAACGGAACACTGCACTTCGTGTGAAGCGGAGTATTTGTAAAATAATAATAATTCAGATTACATATGTATTTATTTCCCGGGAAAAGTATAAATAAGCACACATACCACAACTAAGAAAAACAATTCAATTTCAACAAACTAGTTGAGTGGCCGTGGGACATTTTCAATGAATTGTCCTTGAACATTACCAATCGGGTCATAATTGCAGGCCACGTACACTATATTTTTAGATGATTTTGCTACACCGACACCCAATTTCCGACTACTTTTCCAAATTAATTGAGTAAAATGATAAGTACCCTCCATGCCATCGTTTGTATTGTAATCGTACTTTTGACTTTCATTGTACCAAACTTCTACTGCTGTCAATGCTATGTCTTGATTCGTTTGTTTGTATACAGAACTCCAAAACAGGTTTTCGCCATAAGGGTTGTTTGGACGGTGAGAAAACGTGTCTGTTTCTGCAAGATGGTTGGCCCAGTCTTGGGCGAAATTGTTCAGCTATAGTAACATAAAATTTGATTATACTTTGGTACTCTAGGTAATGCCAATACAATTCAGATGACTTAGTCTGTAACTGCATTGCATAATTTCAGACACTGTTTTTTTAAATGATTGCTAATAATTTTGACTAAAAATTAAAAAAAAAAAGTAATTATACCCGACTGTCCAAGGTTAAGGGAGGTACTCCATGTTGCGCTCTGTATCGATTGTGAGCATTCAAAACGGCAATATTAAGTCGTCGGTCTCCTAAAACTTTTACACACTTGCTAATATACTTTTTTGATATAAAAGTGTCCCACTTACCTGCCACTAAACTGGCACCTACAAGGAACAGTAAAACCAATGCTGCTTGCATGTTTAACTTCTGAAGTTTGAATGAACCGTCAGAAGTGGTACTCTTTTATACAGAGTGTTATCACTTCTTTAACGATAATATTCCTAGCAAATATGCCAGATATTCATTTTTTATTTATCAAGCACATTTTTAGCAACCGTAACTACCTATGATTGATAATATTTGCGAACTAATTGCGCGTGTAATTATATGCATGTAAATGAGGCAGCACATATATGAAATTTTCCTTTGATAGTGGATAGCACTCTGATTAGCCGAAATTGGTGCAAAAAATAGTAATTTAAACGTCTGCATCGAGTGGGTATAACCAATTAATTCGGAACTCTTTGCATCCCTGGGAAAACGTGGTAACAATTAATGAATAATTCTGAACATCATGTTTATATAACCAATTTTTAATTCAGTTAATTTTTATGACATTATCTTTGAATGTTTGAATTGCCAGAAGCATTTTGGATTCAAATTCAACTTTGCCATGAAGTTTGACGTTAGTCGATAATCAAGGCATTTGCGAAGATATTGAAATACGAATTTCTGAACGTTTCTTTGCTAAAGTCAACTTCTAGGTGTAGGTAAAGACATCCCCACAGTACACAATCTTTGCACAAATTACCTTTAGATTTTCATTCTCCTGTTCATATTATATTTTTTAAGGGTGAAATATTTTTTATAATATGGAAATTGACCATGTCCCTGTCATGTCTAAACGTTTGAAATTGTGAATAAAGTAATTCGCTCGAGAAAGGTAAATCTAAAGATGCAAGGCTAGCTTAGTTCGTTAGGTTATTCTTTGGGGAAAATATTTTTACTTTTCCCTTTGATCACAAAAGCAAAGAACACCATCCTTTTTTAATTCTGTTTTTTCTATTACGATGACTTTTTTATGTTTTTTTTTCATCTTATAGCATCTTCAAGAAAATTCTTATGAACACTGTAAATAATTTTAATATGTAACTTACGGAATTCAAATATTTTATATTACATACAATGACATTAATAAGTCCTATGAAGGAAATAGTGCTTATATATTTTTCTTATTTCTACTAATAGTACAGTCAATTTGGCACGAAAAACTGTCGTTTTTGGAAAAAAATACCTTATAATTTTTTTGCATAAATCGTTGTTACCTTAGAAAAGCTTAATTCCAAAAATCCGGGATAGTACCGTGGGGCAATTTTGAGAAAACTCAAAAAGTTTTTGGATTCGATTTATCTCGAAAACGATAAGTTTTTCAAAAAAATTTATTGAATAAAAAATGTTGCGGACGTTATTATCCCAAAGTTCCCAAAAAAAAGTGTTTCTACTTTTTCACCGAAAAAAAATTTTTTTCTCTCGCAATTGCAAATGCAAACGTTATTGGCCGTGCAAAAACCTACAAAATGCACATACACTTTTTTTTACGTACACAGAAGCAGAGTACGTGGTCCGAAAGATTTATGTGTACATAATTGTGTATGTACATACTGTACTCATAAATACATATGGATGTTAACTTAAGCTTTTTTACAAGGACAAAGTTAAATTTTGTTTTACGTGCAGTATTTAACTGACTTCTGTCCTTGGTCTGTTAAATTTATGTTTTGTTGAAAAGAATAAAGTTTATTTCTTAATCCTTGTGTCCACATTTATTATTTTCACTAGTTTCGCGATAATCCGAAAATTTGATAATCCGAAAGGTCGGTGGTCCGAATCGATTCGGATTAACGAGGTTGTACTCTACCTACTTGTTTTGATTACTATTTTGTTTTGTATACGTGAACCCATTTTATTGAGGGGGCGTGTGAATAACAATAAAATGTACTTGTTTGAAAAGAAAAAGTTTGGCAACATCGTGTATGTAAAACGTGGTGTGTATGAGTTAGGTTATGAAGTTATGTAGTTGTGCACGTGTTTGTTTCCAGTTTCGTTTTAGTTCTTTATGTATCAAGGGCATTAAGGCGATATTTATGCCGAGGGCGACAGAGCCCGAGGGCTTCTGGCCCGACGGATTGTAAGTCGCCCGAGGGTTAAATATCGAGTAATGCCTGAGGTGCATACAACATTTTATTTTTCATCGTTCCAAATAATGCATTTCCAATATACAAATGTAATGATTATTATTTTTCATTTGCCTATTATATGCCAATTATATCTGTCATATGAGATATATAAAGCAGTCTATGACGCCCGAGGGCAGAGGGCATAATGAGATGACAATCCATTATGCCCTCTCATTATGCCCTAAAACTGCCTGTCAAATATATTGATGGAGTTATGTCATAAAAAAAGGTGCTACTTGATTCGTATGAAGCACTAACCAAATATATTATGTCCGTAATACATGTTTTACTCCAAATAAACGTATTTCCAATATAACATTATTGAAATCATTTAATTAGATCACCATACATTTGTGACGTCAACTATTGTTTATGTTCTATCCCTATCAAGTGTTTTATTCCTTTTAGCTCCCCGGGCCAGAACAAGGATCTATTCCTATAGTATATTCGTAATGAAAGTAAAATAATCTTTCCAACTATGTGTTGTAAGACCTATATAGCCATTTAAAAAAAGCAAAATCTCCGTGTCAAAAAACCATACGGGACAAAAATTTTCTTTTCATGCTTTAAGTCCGAAAACTTTCAAACTGATATCTCCAACCGTTTTCACACCAGTGCTTTGGTTCCATCTTTATTAGCCACTCTGTATAATATGTTCTTTAGAGTAGATGTCTCGGATTCTACGATGAACCTTCGATCTTCCAGGAACGATCGGACATAGTTAGGTAAGATGCCATGTAAGTTATATTTTTACAAATAATGATATTATTATAAAAAAACTGAGCGTAATCTAATTTGGTGTCGGTAGTTTGTAGGTACTATAATTATTGATCACAATTATTTAATTTAATTACTGATGTTATGGAAATTACACTTTCGGGTTGTCTAAACAGTTTTGCATTTGGGCTTAATTAGTTTCTATCCATTCAATCGATCATTAGCGGAAACAACTAATCTTCTCATTACCTTCCTATTGTATCTATACATTTCCGAAAAAGTACAAGTATACTGATACCTGAAATAATAATTGAAACAATTACCCTAATGACACTGTCATATCATCTAAAAGGTAATTAAGGCGTATATAAATCGTAATACCTCCTTATCGAAGCTTTTATTTGGCCCTTGGTAGCAGAGTGAAAAGACTACAGAAAGTTTTGAAAGTACATTTCTTTAATGGTGACATCAGTTTCATCAAAAACTAGCAAAATTGTAGAGTTTTTACATTAATTTTAAATTAATTTTGTATTGAATATGCAAAAAAAAACACTGGGGCGAAAATCTCCCCACCTGGTACCTGTTTTAATTTTTTTAATCACGACACCTTGTTTCATTTCGGAGGGGTCCAGCAGGAGTTAAAGAATTTTAATATACTTTGTTTTAGTGGTTCGCCACAGTGACGGAGCATTTCGTTACGGATACATCGCATCCCGGGGAATGTGCTGTCTCCTGATCGGCTTTGGTTTCCGCTTTTCGAGAACAGTGTGTGTAAACATGATCAGCGATATATTATTAGTTATTTCCCGTAGGTCATTTGTCACCTCCCCGTCTGTCCCACGGAGAAATGCTGGGTATCAGGGAAACAGCAGGAATCTGCTTCCAGACCTATCCGCTGGTAGCATCCGGTGTGATGGTACAGACATACTCTCGTCACGACTCTCTTTGAGCTTCGCGAATTCTCCGACGACACTCTGCTGTACGTTTTTTGAACACTATTAAGGTTCTCTATCGTGGGACAGCAGTGAAGTAGGTACCCAAATTCATATTTCAATATGATCATCGGCTAACGTCACAGCTCACGGTAATACTGTATTACCGAAGTTTGCTTAAAACACGAAATTTGAATCCAAATTGCTTCTCGCACACCAAACATTCACAAGAAATTTAACAAAAATTAACTGATTTAAAAAGGGTTATAAAACACTATGCGTATTAAGAATTTCCCTTAGCTTAATGCTACCGCGTTTTCCTAGGGATGCAAAGGAATTAATTAGCTATATTCACTCGATGCGAGTTCAAATTAATATTTCTTCTAATTGGAATGTTATTTAATATGGGAAAATTTCACACATATGGTGTCTCATATAAGTATAATTACAGGCGCAATTAGTTTGCAAATTGCACCAACCATAGGTAGTTAATGTTGCTCATCGAGTATTCCTGAGACATAAAAAAATAATATCTGTCATATTTACGAGCAGTACAATCGTTAAAGAAGTGATAACACTGTATAAAAGAGTACTAATTGTGACTGGTCATTCAGACTTCAAAAATTAAACATGAAAGCAGGATTGGTGTTACTGTTCCTTGTAGCTGCCAATTTAGTTGCAGGTAAGTGGGACATGTTTATATCGCAAAACTATACTATCAACTGTGTAAAAGTTTTAGAAGCCGGGTACACTTAAGGCTAACGTTTTGAAAACTCACAACAAATACAGAACACGACATGGAGTACCTCCCTTAATCTTGGACAGAAAGGTATAATTTGTTTTTTTAATTTTTAATAGTATTACTACTCCTGTCCTAATTATGCAATTTTAGACATGATATTTTTTGGATATTCTAGGGATTTCTAGCAATTATTAAAACAAAACCGTGTTTGACTCCAAACAATGTCTGAAATTTTAATACAATGCAGTTGCAGATTAAATAATCTGAATCGTATTCGCAGTACAGTATCAAAGTGTAATCAAATTTTCTCTTACTAGCTGAACAACTTGGCAATGGACTGGGCCAACAATCTTGCACAAACAAATTCGTTTTATCACCGTCCAGAAACCCCTTATGGCGAAAACCTGTTTTGGAGTTCTGTCTCTACACAAACGAATGACGAGATAGCAATAGAAGCAGTACACGTTTGGTACAATGAAAGCCAAAAGTACAATTACAATACCAATGATGGCATAGAGGGTACTTATCATTTTACGCAATTAATTTGGAAAAGTAGTCGGAATTTGGGTGTTGGTGTAGCAAAGTCGTCTACTAATAGAGTGTACGTGGCCTGCTACTATGACCCAGCTGGTAATGTTCCAGGACAATTCAGTGAAAACGTGCCACCGTCACTGTATTAATTGTTGAAATGGAATTGTATTTGTGTTGCATTCAGAAAATCTAAAATAAAACGGAAAACATAACAGCATGTAATAATTGATCGATATAGAATTTTTTTCGGTATGTGAAAATGCAAAAAAGTAAAACATGTTGTATTTAAAAAACTTTCTAAGGTTTGAAGTTTTTAGAATTGATCATTAGTTTTAAAACATCTTACGATTAAAATTTAAATCACTCTCGTGTAGCATCAAGTCAGTATTGTAGATTTTGGAAGACTTTTTGAAATTCAAATCAACGGAATCATATGTAGAAGGCTAAAAGAAAATGAGTCAAACGTCAAAAATTTTGAAGAATCTCGAATAATTTGAAAACCTGCTGGGTATAGGGAGATGTGGTATCAAGTGGTATCAAACAACGTAGATTTCCATGTAGATTTTGAAATGCAATAAAAAATACAGGATGTTTTATTTAAAATCAAAAAGTCGGTATCCACATCCGGTGAAACTATCATATTTTCTTTCAGTAGGTATTGAAAAACTATGTCGGTATGGAAATTTTTATGAGAACCTGAAAACGTTTAGGTAACGGTACAACCTGTATACATTTAAACCGTATTAATAGCTTCGGGATGAGTTAAATGATTTTGTTTTTTGAAGTGACTACTTATTAATTATACCTGTCACCATCAGCGATCAACTGATTTTGCATACTGTTCGCTGTTCGTACCAGTTTTACTGTTGAGACGCATTTGTTTGGTTTTATTGTAGTTTCATTTTTACATCAATTAAAGATGACTTTTAGAACCTACATAACATCAGTCAGGTTTTATAATAGACTTCGCGCCAAAGGACCAACTCTACTCGGTTTCTTTACCTTAGACTTTAAATTTTTGCTCATAATTGATTTCTTTTTACTTATCTTAGCGAAGGTAATGCAACAGAGGCATTTATTTATTATTATTATATGAACTTAACTTAAATCGAACCAGAACTGTGTTATTTCAAAGTAACTATCGGTTAGTTCGGAAAATTTAATCTCAAACTCTTCGGAATATTAAAAAGGAGAAAGTTATTGAACCTTCGATAGAATTTTCTTCAAGGGCACCGATTGAAAACCAGTTTTATGTGTTGTTTACATGTAAACAAGCACAAGGACAAATATAGGAGAATAAATGCGACGGAAAAGCGTCGTCGCTACCAACCATAGAATTTTAAGCCGTCGATAAAACATCAACCACTTTTATACCGACTTCTTTTAATTACTACTAAACTAAATAGATAACGAACCCCCGAACTACCCTAACCTTTCTGTATAAGTTGAATCAAACATAAGATTGTGTTATTTTTAGCATTTGTCGACTTCTTTTGGTTGTAAATTTATTACAATCCCTCTCAAAGCGGCTATTCATATGTGAAATCCTTATTAGGGTCAAATCGTCTTTAAAAATAAATAACTGGAGAGGCAATCGAGTGCATGCACATTTACATTAGGAAATATGTCACCGGCCATATGTATAAAAATTTGAAGGGAGTTCTCATTCTGTGATGCTACAGTCATTTTTGATATAATCGACCCAATAGTTGCACAGCAAAATTGCCTCTAGGCTAGCAAAATGTTTGTTCGTTGATAGTATTGGAAATGTCTCTAGTAAGGGTATATCGGCGTTTCTTTTCCTTTATCACGCAATCAAACCCCTTTTTTTAATTTTGGATAATGCCAATTCATGACAAAATTGCTTGCACGAAACTCTTGTTGCGCTCTGCGACATAAATAATACACGAAGTAATTGGGTTCGCTCTTCGGCCAGTGAGTATCGTCTTCAATAAGTAATAAAAGGACGGCGGTCATTTTCTGTCAGCATTTAG
Source organism: Photinus pyralis (assembly GCF_008802855.1). Lineage (NCBI taxonomy): Eukaryota > Metazoa > Arthropoda > Insecta > Coleoptera > Lampyridae > Photinus > Photinus pyralis. The sequence continues at coordinate 6,182,382 of NW_022170510.1, forward strand.
CTAATACCAGACCGAGACATCCAATATGAAATAACGTAAATAGAAATTGGGGCCCAAGGGTCTTTATTTATTAATGAGATAAACAAAGCTGTAAAGTTGCCTTCTTTTAACCTTACACGTCATTACGACTATAGTTCACATAATTTCTCTCAATTTATTATGACAGATCTAAGTTCATGGACCTAATTTCTCCATTTTACTATTAATGGTTAAGCATTCGCTGTAACGGATTTGATATAAATTAAGTATTAAAAATCATACCTATATCTTTTATAATTCCAAGAGCAAGTAGGTATTTTTTCCAGTTTAGGGTTTTTAGAGTGTTCTTTTTATTATTTTTTAGTTCCGATATTTCAGCGGACTCTTCCTGCCAATCTCCTTGATCTTTCTATTCATGGAAAGAAATAATTGCTCCTTTTTATCCCTATTATCACCGACCTATTCTGTTATTATATGACAATTAAACACTCTAATGGCCAGTTGCACCGACAAAATTAAGTATCGCTTAAAGTTAAGCGTAACTTAAATTCCATGGCAACGATTGTCTTAATAATTGTTGCCATAGATCTTAGGTTCGACTTAACTTTAAGCAAGGCTTAATTTTGTTGGTGCAACTGGGTATTAAACTAATGAGATTTAAAAGAGTTGTTTTATTAGATTTAATTTTCGCTTAAAGGCTTTTCTTTAGTTATCGGACGATTCAGAAGCTTAATTTTACTTTCTCAAAGGATTTGATGATGATACATGAACTGTAGGAAGTGTTTGTGACTTCAGCATTTGCACTGTGACATTCAGCCCCAGTTGCACCAACAAAATTAAGCCTTGCTTAAAGTCTATGGCAACGATTATTAAGACAATCGCTGCTATGGCATGTAAGTTATGCCTAACTTTAAGGGATACTTAATTTTGACGGTGCAATTAGCCCTCAATCTGCTATTTGTTTATTCGGTATACAATCTCATGCATTTGACTCAAGGAATCTCGTATAAGTATTCCTTGATTATTAATTGTAAGGCGAAGTTTAGCATTTCGTAGATACAAAAGAGAAGCTATTTTCCAGTAACATATCTAGTCAGCTAATCAAAATCTTCTCCGTTTGTGTTATCGTCATATGTCATATGTGTACTGTGCTCGTCCAGATTCATCCCTGGTCTTTGACATTAGAAGGGCCATTTTGGTGTCAAATTTTGCGCGCTTAATTACGGAAGCGATTGCCATATGTCCTGGAACTTTAGCACAGACAGGAGCCGCGAAATTAATTAAAAACCGAATTAATATGCACAGTATTCAGAGCGAAGACAGCGTGAAGCTAGAATTTCCCTGCTCCACTTCTACTAAATTGGGTTTTCTTTATAAGGTAAATATAAGATAAACGCTCAATTTTGGAAGTAAGTCATTTATTGTTCTAATTTTATTTGCGAAACCGCACCATTTCGAATTTAAATCAACCGAAATCCTTTTGTTTTTACCGTAAGTCAATCTGTAGCGTTTTTATTTTATTACCGTATTAATTTTGACCTATAACTTGTGCCACCATTCCGCTTAGCTTTATTTTATAAGCTTAACGTACCGTTCCTTTTACTTAGGTTTGCACCGTTTTGCCGCTTCACTAGCCAACCGTTATTATTTAAGGAAAATGACCGCCAGGGCCGTAGGTCATATTTTGTTTTAGGTAATCTGGAAGTGACCGTCGCCATTTTGTTGCTGAGCTCGTGCCAATCCATGGTGCAACCGTTTCTCCACTTGAGATTACCGGAAGGCTTTCAACACCGTCCGTCCGTCCCCAATGAGATACCCACTTTGAGTTTTCAACTATTATTTTGTTCCTTAATTAACTGCACTAATTATTGGGTCTCATGGATTTAGCAACTGATTGTGCGTGTGCTCAGGCGAAAGTCGCAAATTAATAAGTAATTCATACATTTAAACTGAAGATTGGAATATAAAACGGTAGTTAATAGTAGCAGTAAAGAAACAGATTAATTATACAATAGAATAGAAAAAAAAAAGGTGTTGTTTCTAAAGTATAGGGCGTTTCAAAAAATTTTCTTTGCAGAAAATGGAACCGAACGGGAATAATAATGAAGAAATGGAAGGGGTGCGGATTTCTTTAACGAATATTATAATGACGTAGCAGATACAAGTACTTTTGGGTAAGATTCCTAAATCAGAGAACTTATACAAAAATCTCACAATATTTCAAATCACTTCCAGATTGAAAAGGAGAAGGGAAAGATGGGATTGTAGTGCGGGCCTTTTGGGCTTCACGAAAGGAATGAAAGAGCAGATCGACAGCTGGAATTTTGCACGCAGCACCATCATCATCCTCGGAGGCGGTACACCTGGATACACCAGGTGATAGCCGAAGGTACCAAATCGACTATATTAAAGTCAAGCAAAGAATTAGAGACCCAATAAAAAACTACAGAACTTATACAGATCCAGATGTGGACAATGACCATAATTTAGTGCTAGATATATTTTACCTCACATTCAAAAGACTGACAGGGAAAGATAAGCAACAAATGGTGGTTAGAGAGGTTAACATCTGAGGAAGTAAGAGTGGCATAAGGCGAAAAGTCAAACATACATGCGATCACAGGAATAAAGGATATAGAAGAAAGATGGGTGAATTTGAAAACTAGTATGGTACACAGCGCAGAAACAAATAAGTCGACAGAAAGCACATACTAGAAGAGAGTGGATAACTGAGGAAATTATTGAGAAAATGAAGAAGAAAAGGAAATTGTAACAAGACCATACAGAGGAATGAAGGAGGAAGTACAGAACAATAAGGAACGAAACAAACAGGGAAGCAAATCAGAGAAAGAAACAGTATTTGGAAGATCGTTGTAAGGAAGTGGATGTCTTAATGAAGGAGGAAAAATTCGAGAAGGCATACAAAACAATTAAGCAGTTTTTATGGAAAAAGTAATGCAATGGCTTATATGATGATGATGGTTTGATTTCATATGAAGATAAAGCCAAGAAATAGATGCAGTATATAGAAATTGTTTATGGAGAAAGAGAGTTTAGTGGAGAAGAGCTGGAAAGAGAATGAAAAGTGGACGCGGTGGAAACGGGCGATTGCATTTTTTGACACGAATTTGATCAAACTCTTAAACAATGAACATTATTTTGTTAAAAATTGCGATGTTCATAATTATGACACCCGCAACAAATTAAATGCATTTGTCTTTTTGCCGTTTAAGTAAGACGCAAAACAGTTTTGATTATATCAATATAAAAATGTATAATTATATTCCTCACAATATTAAGACTTTACCTTTTAATTTATTCAAATCAAGAACTAAAGCATTTCTTATTGATAAAGCGTTTTACTCGTATGAGGAATTTTTCAGTACAGAGTTCTTTTCGTGACAATTAAGTATAGTTGTTATAATTTTTGTTTGTTCTTACATTTGTAATATTTTTATTTTGCTTTTGTATTGACTAATGTATGTAGACTGTTCTACGAAACATTAAATAAGGTTTATTAATATTATTATTAAACAGATGAACAATAAAAGGCTCCAGACGTAGACGGATTGCCAGCGGAACTGATCAAAGCAACAGGGGATAAAGGACAATGGTCCATCCGTTTCATCTGGTTTGTACAAGTATATGAGACGGGAGAACTACCGTCGGCTATTAAAAAATTTGTTGTGGCTGACCTGCGCCCAAAAGCGTTTCAGCCCTTTCTTTTATGTGAATATGTGTACCAAATTTGTTTCCAATCGGTTCAGCCGGAAATGAGAGTTTGAATAGAAAAAATGGAAAGAGGTATAGAAGATATTTTGATTGATAAATAAAAACCGAAACTATTTACCTCAAACAATACTGACTTGGCCCTTAGGAAACTTTTGATAAAAACCTTTATGGAGCGTTTTGTTGTATGGAAGTGGACTTGGACACTTGGAAAGACCGACCAAAAAAGAGTTAAAGGCGCTAGAAATGTGGAGTTACCAAAAAATTTTAAAGATTCCTTGGGTGAATACAGTGAGAAGTGAACAGGTGTTGAGGGGGGTTGGAGAAGATAGGCCTTGTCTGTGGAATAGGTACTCTGAAAAAGAGAAGGGAGCCCTGGATTCGACAGATTCTAAGACACGGACGCTCGCTAAAGACATTACTTGAAGGTGCCGTAGAAGGCACAAATACTGCTAATGGTAGATATATGGGCTGTACTTCCTACTTTGCCCTGAAAAGGCTAGCTGAACATCGGGAAGGATGGAGAACTGCCACAGCCCACAGGCCAATCATAAGGATTGTTGACTGAAGAGAGAGGGACGCTTATACGATATACGAAATAAGGCACACATTCTGAATATCGATTTTCTTTTAAATTTACTAAAATAATCGCTACTTAGCACTTGAGGACGACATAAAAAATACAAAAGCTTCCACTGAAGTGAAATTAAAAAAGTTAAAATCAACCCGAAACCACGAGATTGCGCTAGTGCGAAATTTTAACGGAGATCTCAGGATGCCTAAGCGATTTTTTTCAAAAGCAGCTTCACGCGAGCAGTCAATCGTGGCACACTGTTTATGTGCAGAACCAAAGGCAATGATTTCGATAAAAATTGTATCGGAAAAATGTAATTTTATTTATGTTATGGTTGAATTCCGTAGTTCTAATTTATTAAGCGTAGACCTGAAACCATAAAACAATTTTTTGGACAGTAAAAGTTAATTTAAAAATAGTGGCTAAGAAGAAATAATAAACATGTGCGGTATAGGGGTTTATTCAAAACGAGATTACCAGCGTTTCGGAGGTTTCACGGAGGTTTGTGGGAATTCGAGCCCTTCCTACAAAGTTACACCAGAAAATTGTTAAAATTTCACGTCTCAGCTCGTTAGTAGCTAAATTGTGCCTCCCTATCCAGAATTAAGTTTTAAATTTTTGTACTTTAAATTCAATTTCGTAGTCACTCAAGTGAGAGACTAAACTAACAACAACAAACTTGCTTTGATTGGCAAAATGTGTAGGTAGGTGTTTTATTTTATAATCGTCAAGGCTTAGTCAGGTTCTACCATAAAGCACCCCCCTAGACGTTCCAGCCCCAGCACAAGCCCTACACGATTTTCTCTTAAATTTACCATTTACAGCAACATCGACCGTTGCATAAAAGCTTAGTGACACACACAGTATACCTACAACCAGTAATAACCCCGAACGAGTTGTGGATGTGTTTCCAATATCTCAAAATATATAAAATCCTTGATGCTTTAACGGAGGAATACAAACAGAAACCGAGCGTGACGTGATTTGCTTGTTCGTTAAACATTTTATTCCAAAGCACATATAAAAGAATACCCAACAAGCCTTGGCGTTTACTTATTGTGACAATGCGTCAATAATCGAAACCAAAGTCAAGTTGAATCCTAGAAATGAAAGCGAAGAACATGATGGGGAGAACTACAGATCCATCATTCGCCTTTATTTTGTAGGTAGCTATCCAGAAATGCCATCAAATATGTAAATCACGCCCTTTTCATAATTTTACAATATAAATTTGGATGCGGGCGGAAGTAAATTGATATTTCCGACAAAGAGACTTGAATAATGAAATTTGTGTATCGTCAGCACCGAGTATATTGAGGACATTTAGGCAGAATAGGGTCAAAGGATTTGAATTAGGATGCCGCAGAAGTGAATTAATTACATTGAACTACAATAACAAATGCAATCGTGCAGGTAGAAATAATAACCCAAAATTTGTTTTCGCGCTGTCTAGAAAATTAGTCTGAATATTTTGATAATGGAGTGTTTGTACTACGCAAAGTGCGCATAGCTTCGAAAGAGAACGGCGATCGTATAATATACACATTGCTGGAATTTGCATGAATTGGGTAGAAGTGGAGTTATTAGGACGAGCATCCCAAAAATTCATTGAGAGCTTTCGAAATTTATTTGCCTAGAAAAAGCGAAAATCACTTTTCAAAAGTATTAAAAGTGGCAATTTGGTGGTACATATCGAAGACGCAATTTTGCCACGCAACAAATAAATTTCAGCGTTCGCATTCGCCCAATGCCCTGTTAATCCGTTGTCTCTTTCTGAAAATTAATTGACTAACCAATTAAATGTCACAAGCGTCTTAATAGACCAGCGGCAGCATTATATATTGCGTTTGATCGTAAGTTAGGTTATCGTTACGTAGTCGTGGACATATTTTCGACCAAAATCTAGAAATTGCGCAACTATAATAAAAAGCTATACCTATTTAATAATCATTTTCCTGCATTATGAGATGACAACAAAAATGTCCAATAGTAAATAGTAGATTTTAATGTTTCATGAAGCGATAGCGTAGCTTTCATGCTTAGCGCCTCTCATTTATATACTCACACAGTGTTGCGACCCTCCCGCCTCCGCCAACCATTTAATAATCAATAGGCAACGAGCGCAATTAAAATAAGACCAACTTAAGCTTTTGTCGTGCTGGGCATGTTCGTGATGATTTACCCTCGTTCGCGATTATAGATATTGTTGTGTAAACTACGTAGGGGTTTCGGTCAGAATATTATTGGAAATGGTAGCCGGAACATCCTGTACATAGCATAGCGTAATATAAGTTATTTCATATGATCTGAGGATTTTATTTCAAATGGACATGGAAACTTGGTTGAATGGTCATTTTAATGTTAGTTTTTTATTGTAAATTTAGTCGTTCATAATTGTTTAAATCGTTTAATTATAGTTTCGGTATTTAGTTTGTAAAGGGAACATTACCGGACACAAATTAATTGGATTTTGCGATAAACAATGCCACGTGCGGGATAACCAAGCAGGTGGTTATCATTTCTGGTGGTGTATATGGAATTTCGAGAATCGTCGGGAATAACGATGTTGATTTTATAAAAGGAGGTGACCTTTGCTGCTTTGGGTTTATTTGAAAGTGAGCGTAAAGTCTATGACGCTATTTTGAACCAGTAGTCTAGCCAGTTATGTAATATTTTAAAAAGAATTGTTTTAATGACCTAATGTGGAAACAAGTCATGGAATTTTGAGTTTAAAAAGCTTGTGCTTATCAGGAATGAAGAAGTAATTCGTGTAATACAAGAAAAACCTCATCATCCGGGCAGTCATAAATTTAAGGTTTTTTGTGTTCGAGACAGTTTTTGTGTTTTAAATATGAGTTTTGAGAAGACATTCGTGTGTGAAAGTGAGCGTTTTCCCGTACATCGCATATTTTTATCCTGATTATTATTAACAGAAGTGTGAGTACTTGAATCCCAATTTGAAATCCAGGTACAATTTTATTTTTCTGTGTAAGATTTTTCTAATTCTGTTTATTTCCAATACTATTCAAAGTTTGAGTAGTAATTTAATTGAAATTTACGAATTCCAGCCATCGTTTTAAATCATGTTGGGATTTTTGTTATTGTGTCGGAACCGTTGCACACATTTTTTAGCAATCTTAATATGCAAACAAACACATTGCAAATAGGTCGCCTAAAAAAATTAAGTCAAGACTACCCTTAATTAAAATGAATGTAATTAATATTTCTGTTTGCTTCTATCACATGGAGAGAGCGTACCTATACCACGAGCGGCTATTGCGCATGCACTCTCTCCATGTGAAGCAGACAGCAGTATTAATTATATTAATTTTAATTAAGGATAATCTTGACTTAATGTTTTTAGACAACCCATTTACAATGTGTTTGTTTATATATTAAGATTGCTAAAAAAATGCATTCCATTCGGTAAACAGATGAGCGAAGGTTGACCGTATGTGAGAATGTGTGAATAATTGTTTAACCAAATAAATTATGGAAAAGTCACTCAAAGAAACACAATAAAAATTTAGGAAAAACTAATACTACTTATTAAGTCTAAAAAAGAGCATAATTTAGCTATACACAATGATTGAAAAAGGAAAACATGGAATAATTAAAAATAATAGTGTTGTTCAAAAAGCTATCAAAATATCGAAACCAAACTTTTATGCCTATTCGTAACTACTTTCACCAACGTACTTTCGAGCAACCGCATACTTTAGTAAGCCAAGCTGTTTGTTGCGTCTTCCCCGTAAACTTGTTCGTGCATTATATGTGATTGTTTAATTAAACGCTTTGTACAATTTTGGTGTAAAGTGAACAAACGTCAAAGATCTTCACGTCAGGATTTTTTTTGTAAATCATGTTTAAGAGCTCTTCTGTACAATTTCCCGTTGTTTAATTACATTTTCTGCGCACTACCCCACGCTATTGTACCATACACAATATGAGATTCTGCGTAAAGTTAATTTGTTTTAAGGTATGCGGTGGCAATATGTCTCGAAGTTGTTTAAAAATGTAATAAAACCCCGGAGTTTCTTAATTAAACATTACGTGAATAGACTACACTTCAAAGTATAATCTATTGTCATGCTCAGATATTTAGTAGGTACTCTCAATTTCGTTACATTTTATTTTCTAGGCAGTCCATCAAACTTAAAGTTATAATCACTTCCAGCTAAACCGGAAGTTGAAAAAGAAGAAATTACAATAAATTATTATTCAATGCATTAGTAGGGTTTTATGATACAGGTCATTTCGTATGGAATACAGACTGATTCAAATTTGAGGGCCACGGTGGAGATATCGGGAACTGTAAGAGATAGGTAAGTAGTTTAAATTTGGCAAAGTTGCGTATTTTAATGGTTAATAAAATGCAGTTTTGAAACTGAAAAAATTCCGACTACTTTCGGAGATATCCGGAAGAAAACGTAATTTTGCAAGATGGTTTTTATTTTTTGGTGAAGTTATTTAAAAAGATATTTCAAAATAAATGGCACATTATTATGGCCACTGTTTTCCCTCTACAAGATGCTAGTTTTAAATTTTAAATCCGACCTTTCGTCTTCCGTTAACCATCATCAACTTTGTTTTTTCTTATAGAAGTAATTTTTACTTTTTGTTTCATTTGATAGAGAATTTGTTTCTGATATAAAAAATGTAAACATCAGTTTTTTAAATATTGTTAAAATATCTTCTTTTTGCCTAGAAAACTTTTTCTTGGGTAGTGTACGTACGCAGTTTCTTGCGTTTTTACGAATAAATAGCACCATGGCTGACTAAAAGATAGTGATGTTTACATTTTTGAAATCAGAAAAGAATTCTCCATCAAATGACACAAAAAGTAAAAATTACTTCCATAAGAAAAAACAAAGTTGATGATGGTTAATCGGAGATGAAACGTCAAACTTAAAATTTAAAAGTAGCATTTTGTAAAGGGATAAAAGTGGCCAAAATAATGTGTCATTTATTTTGAAATATCTTTTTAAATAACTTCAGTAAAAAATAAAAACGATTTTCCAAAATTTGGTTTTTTTCGGATATCTCCGAAAGTCGTCGGAATTTTTTCAGTTTCAAAACTGCATTTTATTAAGCATCAAAATACGCAACTTTGCGAAATTTAAACTACCTACCTGTCTCTTACAGTTCCCGAGATCCCTATAGTGTGCCTCGAATTTGAATCAGTCTGTATATCTCGGTAAATATCGAATGTATACAATATTTTTCTATGTGACAGTTGTTTAACATTTTATTTCCCATAATAAGGCGGCATTCAGATGTTTTTATTTCAGAAAACAAGTGAGTAACTTAAATCAATTGAGTTGTTATAAATGGCAATGCACCTTTTCATTAGGATCATTTGATAGAGCTTTGTTTTCTCTTTTGGATGAAGTTACTTCTTTCAAAAAAACTTGTAATGACATTAATATAGATATCCTACATCAAAATAAAACAAATGAATGTGTACGTTTGTTACCATTTTATTGCTAATTTCATTTGGTCTGCAAGGTTTAATAAGAAACGTTCACGTTCCTTTGTTTTATTTTGATGTAGGATCTAAAGATTAATGTTCTGGATGTGTGTTGGTGTGTTTTTTGAAAGAATTTCTTGTATTAGGGTAGTAACATGTTACATCAGCGAAACGAGAAAAAAATCTCTATCAAATGAGCCTAATGAAAAGACGCACTGCCATTTAAAAAAATTCAATTGTTTTTCGTTATTCATTTGTTTTCTGAAATAAAAACAACTCAGTGCTGCCGTATTATGGGAAATAAAATGTTAAACTACTTTCATATGGACAAAATTTGTATACATTCGATATTTACCGAGATATATTTTATATTACATACATAATGGGCACCCTGTATAACAAAATCGTCGGAAAACCGATTATTAAAAAATTCCGTCATAAATAACGGAAATAGTCGACTGTTCCTGGACTTTTTACTTACCCTATATACAAGCAACTATACGGCATAAAGTGACGAACGATGAATCAAGAAATTCGCCCTACTTCAAAAGTACCTACTATTAAAATTTACAGCCCTATAAAATTTTATAATATCCTCCGATCGTTTAAACTAAGCTTCTTTGCTACAAATAAATTTTGTAGTTTTCGCTTGTGACGTCAGGCTTTTCTTAATCGTCGAGGAAAGGTTAAATATTATTTGTCGAAAAGAGATTTGTCTATTGGGAATTCATAATATTATTGGCGAAGGCTTTTCGTTTCAATTCAATTGAGGAAATTGCATTTCAAACGTCAGCGACCACCAATTGGGAATCTAATAAAGCAAGAAATTGCGCTAGGGAACTGTTTCGAATGCAAGGCGGGTGCTGCAATTACAAGAAGGACGCGTAATCCATATTGTGTGAAATTTATTAATAGTTTATAGTTTGCTGGTGCCGGTGGCATGGCTGGTTCAGTCTAGGTAGATTTATTAATGTACGTCTAATTTTCTTGATACTGCATAATATATTTATCGGGTTTATTCAATTTTGGAACGACGTGACTTCTGTCGCTCTTTACATGTTTACAAGGAAGTGTTTACCGGCAAAAAGAGAAAGCATTTTTAGCTTCGTAGCTCGAGCTAGGTGGCTGTTGCGATCACCGTTTTTGGACATGTTCAAATTTCATCAAATGTTGACGTTTTAGGTCATTTTAAGCAAATTTTAAAGAAAAAATTTTTCTTTTTGTTTTGTTTCTGTACGTACTGTAAGCACGGAAACTTATACAGAAATTTAAGAATGCATAAGTTAAATATATGTAGAGCGAATGTACGAGTATGTTTTTGGTATTGCAAAGAAATTAGTTACTTCATGTAGGAATCAAAAAAGGCATTAGAAGTATAAAGTAACAGTGTGGTTAAAAATGCAATTTGATTTCGGATTTCATATGTAACCGAAAGGTAGATGCATACAGCGATATAAATGAGTGAAAACAGTAGGAAGAGAGCACTAGCTAGAGCCGTAACTGCGTCCGAACGAAGACTCCAGCAGTATTATCAATAAAAGCGAGGCCACCCTCGTTAACCATCCAGCTCGTCTAACCAAAAGCAGAGAATTCTGGAGTTTTTACTTGCCCGGAAACGTTTAACTAAAGCTCCCAAAAAAAAACACCCTATATACAGTGAGCCGCTAAAATATGGAACAAATTCATTTAAAAATCAGGTGTTTGGTTAAAAAAAATTCTCGCACACGTCTATTATCATTTTTTTAAATGACAATCCACTTACAAAATTTACTTGTTTTACCTCTAAAGGTATGTACCTAAAACACAATTGAGTTTTTTTTACTTTTGCTCCGAAAGAGGTAAAGGTAGGTATACGATAAGGATTTTTTTACCCAACGCCTGATTTTTAATTTGATATATTCCATATTTTAGCCGCTCACTGTATATTACTGTAAAGGCGGTTTAACTACCTACTTGCAAGTTACATTAAATTGGTGGTTTTTGTGGACACCGAGTGCTTGTAAAATTATAGCGTCTGGAAATTCTCAACATATTAACGTAGGTATCGTAGTTCGCTTTATTTTTATTGTACGGGGTGTTCTTTAGCACCTGTCGGTCAGTCATTATACAGTGAGTTTATTTAAGTTGTAAATAAAATTCAATCTTTCCTACCGATGCAAAGTATGTTTTTGTTAATGAACGTGGTGTTTAACCATTTGCATTATAGAATTGTTTCGCCTCAAACCTCCACTTATTAAAATTACTTAAAGAAAATAAGAACCGTTTCACAATTTAATAAAGATAAAAAGAAAAAGAAAAAGAAGCTACGATATTTGATCGTGAAGCTGTTTTGACCTTCAGTTTATTAGCAAAAAAATTTTGTGCTGGTTCCCTCTACGGCCCTATTTTTTTGACATTGCTAATTCTTATACCCTAGATACGGAATTGTCAATGGAGTGTGCAACACAAAAATCTGTAAGTTTTAAGAGGTTAGGGTTGACAGAATGCATAGTGATTGTTGAATATTTTACATAGAAGCAATAATAATGTGATTAGGCATACTTGTTGAAGATAATTGCTGATAAAATAAAGAGATCACCTTACACAAACGCAAACTTTGGGATTTTTAGGTAAAGTACCCCTACAATAAAGCTACACTTTCATTTCGTCCACATTAAAAACATATTCTCGCCCATACCTTACTTACACTTTGGTTAATCAATATGTGTATATACTTCCAATTAAGTTAGGGGCTCCGTTTTCTCCGTACAACTAAGAATGTTAGTACTTAACCAATATTGATACAAGGTTAAGGTGATTTACTCAGAAACCTTGTTGCCTAAGAATAACATCAATCTAAGTATGGACGACAACACGCACGCACATATCGTATGTATTTCTCCGCAATAAATTTTTTATTAGATCTGTGGGGATGCAAAATCTGTCATAAAAGTGCTTTATCTAAACGAAAATTTGTGTGGATGGCGCTAGCAAAATCTTAAGATTTAAAGGTCAGTCCGTCTTAAAGTAGATAAGACTCGATCATATTACAAAAGGGCAAACACATAAACTTAAATTTTATGTAGTCCGGCGATGGGGATTATTCGCGGGTTTCGTGTACAAGTGTAAACATGTCCCGAGAAAACGGTACGAAACGAAACACTTAAAGAGATACTATCCATCATCACAATGAAATGGACTGGAACATAACAAATCTGAAAAGAAATAAAACGTGAAAATGAAAACATCGTAGACGACAAGGCGCCATCGTGATGTTTACGATTGACGTGTCAAAAAACTAAAATGCGCGCAAATCCTTTTCGAGATTCTTATTGGGAATAGTAAAGTTGTAAATCTGAACAAAATTACCGTAGCTGATACTGTTTGTAGGGGGACACGTAGGTTTAATTATGAAAGGAATATATGACAAACGAAAATATAGATGCATTTATTGCAGTCTCTTAAACGAAGAAATGCGTCTATCAGGAGGTGTGCGTTGACTTCGTAGGGGTAGGGGGCTGAGAAGTAATAATGTTGAAACATTATTCTTGACTAACACGCGCTTAATTCCAATGACAATAGCCCGTTATTTTGTATTCAAGAGGGATTCGTGTTGCGTATTGATTGAAAAAGCAAATAAATAAGTAGATAAGAAAGATTTCAAGATCAGGGCAGAATTTAAATCAGACCCTAAGTAGATTTTTAAACATACCCTGAGAGTTCTGAACGTTCTGTAAATTTCATTAGTTTTAATGGTAGTGGTACCATCTAGATCTACCCAGATCCTAAATAGGTTTTGATACAAAGTTCTAAAGGGTTTCTATGAAAACCCTGAAAGGATTCTAAAACAATTCTTAGAAGTAAGTACGATTCTAAGAATATTCAAAGAGGATCCTAATAAAAATTCGAAGTGTCGCGAATGTCCTGTGCATCTAAATATTGTAGCGAATATTCTAGAAATCCCGATATACAACGAGCCGTACTAAAAACAGATCAAACATTCTAGAGAAATTCTAAGAAAATATTAAAAGAATGTTTAAAAGATTCTACCAATTAGATTCTAAGAATATTAATGTGTAATTCTCAAGGATCAAAAAATTCTAATTCTAGAATTATTTTCACGGAGAGTTTTAAAAATATAGTATGAAGATTACGCTTACTAACTTGAATTCATGCCCATAAGTTTTAAAATGTGCTGAAATACCCGACACTATTAGGCTTGTCTTCTTTCCCTGTGAGACGAATCAACAATGTCCTTTAAAATAAAGGTCTCTATTGTCTTTTCCTCACGCACAAGATATAAAAGACACACAGAATAGACAAAATAAACAAAAAATTGGAAACGACAATCTTGAGGCGCAGTTCAAAATATTTTTGTTCTTCCACAGAATCTCAGGAAAAGTAGACATAGTAACAGAAAAAAAACCTAAATTAAAATAAAACAATTTTTCTTATTAAACATCATCATGCACACCTACACAAATCGCTTTTGAATTTTGAAGTTTTTGATTGAACATATTTTGAGGTATAAAGATAATTATTAATATTATTTCCAATCATACACTGATCCAAAATATGGACGTTTGAAGCTTTACAGAATCAAAAATTATGCAGTCAAGACAATGGACCAAACAAATTGAAGCCTCGAATTGTTTCGTTTTAGAGAAACGTACCTGTGGCCAATAATCCTTGGAAACTGTAAGATCTACAAGATGAATCGACGGTTTAGCTAGTATTGTGAAATGAAAAAAAAACTACCACACGTTAGCTCGCCCCTGAAACGGATTGCGAAAAAATTCGAATCTGGATGAAATTTGCTATCGTGAATGATGTAAACAGAGAGCATTTTTGGGTAAGTTATCCCATTAAAATATGCGGAGGAATAAATTCTAAAGTTTCAATGCAGTCAAGGATTCATTTATATTCCACCAAAGAAATATTCGTAATGTCACGTCACGTTCATGTTTTATTTTGTCAATTAGAGTTCAGCGAGATTTATCACAGTCGGTGACCAATTCACGGGAAACGGTGTCCTTTTACGTGATAAAAAGGTAAAAAGGATAATAAGGTTTCATATGTGAGGCTGCCAATTGGTTTTTTTTTTTTTTTTTTTTACTAACGCTACAAGGCATTTTGCATACAAATTAAAATTATAGTGATACACAATAAAATACACAATATAAATCAATAAAACGAAGGACAAGATCGACGTGTAGGAGAGATAGCGAAAAACTTGTTTATTGGATCAACAGTGAATTCCCAGTACGTTTGAAGGCGGCTAGTGGCAGTCCGAAGAAATCGATTTTCAGATGTAAGCTGTTGATCAGGTCAACCATGCGGTTTAAAGGGCTGTTTTGGAAGTATAGGGTTCGGCATTGTCGTGCATGTAGAAGTCGAGCCGAACGAACAAATCGTTGCGGTACGTTTAAATTAATAGTGGATAAAATATCCGGACAGTTTAGGTGACCATTTAGTAGTTTAAAACCAAAACATGCGGTAAGTAAATTTCTCCTCTGTTTAAGAGTCAGTATTCCCAAGTAAAGTCGGACATTTTCAGTGCGATCCAATATGATTCCATGAAGAAGGAATTTGTACTTTATAAGGCGAAGAAAATTGTTCTGTATCTTTTCCAACCGATTGACGTGAGTTAAGTAGTATGGTGACCAGATCGTGCAGCAATAGTCCAGATGCGACCTAACCAGGGAGAAGTATAAAGTCCTCAGTGCGGTTATGTTGAAGAAATCCTTGCATTGGCGACGAATGAGCCCAACCATTTT
Organism: Photinus pyralis; assembly: GCF_008802855.1. NCBI lineage: Eukaryota > Metazoa > Arthropoda > Insecta > Coleoptera > Lampyridae > Photinus > Photinus pyralis. Next base: position 6,197,890 of record NW_022170510.1, read on the forward strand.
GCTAGCCTTCGAAATAACATGATCGTAGTGATGCTGGAAATTCAATTTTGTGTCAAGTACTACCCCCAGGTCCTTGATGATGCCCACATGTTGAAGTTCTTGACCACAAAGATGGTAGAGCGGAACAGAAGGCGATTTTTCTTCGAAAAACAAATTGAACAACATTTGGTTAAGTTCAGTTGCAAATCATTATCTAATACCCATATTTCAAGTTGTACCAAATCTTGTTCAAGGATCATTTTACGAAGTAAATTTCTGTTACCATGGCATGGCATTTTTATAGACCACCTTCGATTGGGAGAGCCAATGCAAATTGACGCAGTGAAACGTCATTTTTAAGCTTTGAAAAAAAAGAACACAGAAAGTTGATTTGCAGAGGCTACTCCGTAAATTAATAAACTTAAATATCGAAAATTGCAGTCATTTGAATAAAATCTTCGTAATCAAGAAATCCAAGCAAAGGATTTTGGTTATTTTGTTTCAGTCATTGGGAATTTAATTTGCATATATTTTCAGTCTTACCATTCCTTTGGTTGGGTTGAAATTTTATTTAGCATTGAGAAGGAGTTGTTTATTTTCACCTCAGTAATCCGTTATATCAAAAAATAAAAATCTATAGATAAGAATCAAATTTAGCAGGGATGGCTGATCACGAAATAGGCGTTGCATTATTTATATATTTCTTTTTTTAGCCAAATCAATATTTTGTATACAGGGACGTGTAAAAAAATGAACCTCGATCGCTTTTCTGTTTATTAAAATATTATTAAATTCAATCAACTAAAATTATATGCGTATTTATTAAATCCAGAACATTAGACTTTGAATTCCAAGTGTTATAGGGAGATGAGGCCAAACTTCCGCATAAAAAACATTTTTATTTTTGAACTAGCCGTCAGTCAGTAAATAATTGTTACATTGGGATTTCTGGGAGTGCCGTAAAAAATCAATTTATACAAGTTGGGTCTGCAATCCCTGATGCAAATGTAACTAGCTCGTTACAATTTTCATAAACTAAGTTTGGATTCGTTGTTTTTATGCTACTAAAATGGAATGGATATATGATGGGGTGCCAGGATAAGGGTGAATTAGTGATTACATTATTTAAATCACCACATGTACTTAAACAATTGAACTATTCGTTTGTCAAGGTATCCTGGTACTGGGGAATTTTACAGTCCCTGGATTACCACTGCGCCTCGGTTGTTTTAAAATTGTATTACAGCAACAAACATTAAATTTCGAAGCTAAAATTCACAATGCGCGTTATATGAACGGCCAATGGTTAACATACTACATACAAATTTGATGCATGAACTAAGAAAAAATGGGTTATGAGTTGGTGTGGTCTCATTTAAATCCGTGGAATGGTTTTTTTTTAATTAGACCTTAAACTATAGTCTACATATACTTCGCTTGGCCTACCTAATAAACTGTCATCAATGTTACTGATATGGGGTTATACGGTTATCATTTCCAATGTCTCCAATGGTTGCATGAATTGGGAAATTTATGAATTTTGTTATAACGGAATTCCATTGTTTCGGAAAAAAACAGCAAACTAATTTTAACGATTTTTTCCCTTCATTGGCATGGTATACTGAAGGGAGCGCAGCCGCTGATAGAATTAGTACTATGAAATTTTAACGTGGCAAACAGTTTCTTTACAATAAAAAAAGTTATCTTATATTGAAAGCAAATCGCGATACTCGATGTGATTCAAAATGGGAAAACACAATTACTGAAGTTACTTCAGAGATCCGTACTTATATAAACGATATTATTTGGGGAGCATTACAATCAGTATTTTGCCCACACTCGCGTAAACAATTAGACGTTGATATTCATTCTTGTTACTGGAATTAATATACTTACTGATTTATTTACCAGATCCCCTGTAACACTATAAGAAGTAGTACTAAAGCAGTCTACACACAAATAGCATGTAATAATGTATCAAAACTTTTAAGGTGAATTACGACCAGAGTAATTCCATAGGTACCAATAAAACGATACTGCTTTGGTAAAGTGAAGTGCTTGATTACAACCATTTTTTTAAGAAAAGTATCCAAAAATTCCTACCTTTTTTGTAGACTATGTAGACAATGATGCTATATGGATTAGTCACTTTTTTAGTTAAATTCACTAAAGAACTGCAGTTGTTTAAATCAACGCACTTAAATCATTTCAATAATGCCAATATCAACACAAACTGCTTTCAAAATCGTTACGAAACTCGTCACTCTCAAATTCAATTCCCTCCTATTTGGTATTTCTATCCTTGTCAAAAAACCAATCACAACGACGCGTAGCATTTAACTGAACACGTGTTCATTGTTTTGCACTCTTATCTGCATTCAGGTGTCCAGATTATGAATACGAAAGGCCTAAATTTAACGCACTAAATTGATCGTGAAACAAAAACGGCAAAAATAATTCGAATACAATGTTTGAAAGAAGTTTTTTCATTTGCGTAGTGCGTATGATCCACTGAAATTTACTGGGCGTACGGAGGTTAATTACTGATCGCTGCGTATAACAAAATTCGTATTATAGGTAGTCCAGAAAATGAAGGTTTTGGCCTGGCAATTCTTTCAAAATGAATCGATTAACTTGAAGTTTTGACAGTGGGTAGGGAATAGCCTAAGGGTCAAAATCTATATCATGCCAAAGGGCGCTTTCATCCTGGAGGTGGTTGCCACCCCATCTCGAAGGTGGCAATTTATTGTAATTTTAACACAGGAATACTTGATACTTAATACTTTGGCATATGCCTGGCGTAGCCGCCTCTCCCAGAATTTAGTCAGGAATAGACAGAAAAAATTAATTTTAAGCAAAAAGTATTCTATGCATTTTTTTTTAAAGTTAATACTTCTCCAGTTAGTCGTGACTGAAAGTATGAGTTTTTGATAGATTAGTTATTCGCGAAAAACGCGAAAAGTATGCACCAGTATGACCAATACGAATCGAGTTGTAGCTTGTTAAAGGTTAGCACTAGTTCGTCAAACGCTAAATTAGAGCGTTTCACAGTCCAAAGGCAAAACTATGCATTTTTCGAGAAAAACTTGTAGAATATTTTTAAAAGTATTGAACCTTTCCTCTATTTTTTGAAAGTAAACTTTAGCGAAAAAGTTAAGTGAGATACGATGAAAATAAGGTAGATTCGTACTTTTTTCAGCGAAAGAATCGGCCTCGCAATCAGCGCAAGCAACCCCCTAATAATTACCACCCTAATGAAAATTAGTCCTTCCAGTTTTCTCTAATTACCTATTATTAATACATTCTATAACTGTGACCAGTTTGAAAGGCTTTTGAAATAATTGAAGCTAAAAATGAAAAACAAATTTCTGGAATTTTGTGGCAAACGTCCTTCTCTTCAAAATAACTACAAAACAATTGGAGATACGTGAAAAATGCTGCAGCATCCAATTGTAGCTTGTTTAAATCCATACATTTTCCTCACCGGGAATTTTCTGTGCGACAAAAATTAGGTTAGATATAGACGTATAAAACGTGTATTTATATGCCAGCCCTACTTTGTTTTAGCTTTTTGAGCCCATCCCATTTTAAAACTGAGGGTTTTAAAGGGATTTGATGTAAATAGTCATGCAGTTCTTATAAAAACTTACAAAATGGTTTTTTTAATGCACTTTCAATCATAAAGAATAAAGGAATTAAGGAGTGTCTTTTTTTATGAATTTGCTTGATTAACTCGAGTCGCCCTCATTAATCAAACTGCAAATTCGTGAAAAGAAAGTATCACTTTCAAAACTAGTTGTAAGTATTATTCCGAACATTAGTGATGGTTTTTGGCACTTTACTTCTTCTACGCCAACACAGCCTATAGTGTTGCAATTATAGAACACACTCGTCTCACTACTGAACAACACCATTCACTACAAACCCTTTTGGATCAACAATTTTTACTCATGGGAGGTAAGTTAGGTTTGATCTCAGTAGGTAAACATGAAATACTGCTGGTGGAGGGTGCTACTCTCATAAAGCTGAGCTACGATATTATCCCATAAATCCTATTAAACCGAAGATCATCAATGACCATATCTACGAGATGCTTAGGGACCAAACATCGAACAGCGGTTGGGCTTCACATGTCTGAATCCGACGAAAGACAAAACTTACAGATTTTGTGGACTACCGTAATTTAAATTAATTACCTGAGCGAGACGCTTCATTTCTCTTAGGTATATTAAGACCATCTTAGACCAATTGAGAGGTGCCGAGTATCTTAGTTCCCTTGACATTAAGCCAGTTTATTGGCAAACCGAAGTTGCTGAGTAGTCACGCCCTTAAACAGCTTTTACTGTGCCTGGTCGTGATATTTTTCAGTTCCGTTGCATGCCTTTTGGATTGACTAATGCCCTTGCGACGTTTCAGTGCATAATCGACATTGGGAGACCTGAATTGCAACCTTATGTTTTAGTTTTTTTTTAATTTACATATTTTATATACTGTTTTTGATAAATTAATTGTCGATGGGATAACTTTAAATAAAACCAAATGCAATTTTTGTCGTTCCAACCCCGACGAATCTTTTTAGCGCATTTCCACAAAAATAAAAAAAAATGCGCTATTGTGGCCACTTTGTCCGTCCGTCCGTCCGTCCGCTCGTTTTGCGACGCTACTAGTTCTTTATCTTAACAGCTATTGTTCTACTTTTTTCGCTATTTGGTTCGTTATGGTGTCGAGTCTTGTACCAAGGAAGGAATTTTTTCTGTACCGCTTACAAAAAAAGTTATTGTAAAAAAAACAAAAAACCGTTTTTTACATGTTCCATAATTTTACACTTTTGCCGTTTATTAACGATCCTAGAGATCGTTTATAATTTTGCATTGCTATCTGTCGTCTGCCTGTTGGTCTGTCCGTCTGTTCCTTTGTCTGTCTGTCCATCTATCTGTCCGTGTGAACGATAACTTTGTTTAGAAATGTTCGATCGCTTTTACATCTCCGTTAGTTATGAACTGAATTGCATGAAATTCAATATGGGCATAGCTTTAGCCCTATAATACGCAATGCCAAAAGTTGAATCGAATCGATTCAAAATTCACAGTGCCCTTTTCGCATCTCGACCATTTATAAACCGAATTGCAAACTTTTTTACTTAGAAAGTATTTGAATGAAATTTGATACATAGGCACTTGGAATAAAGGAAAATCAACCGCCAATTTCAAAATTTGGTTTTGCGCATGCGCAGTGCCAACTTTTTTATTTATGGATGAATTTAAACGAAATTTGATACATAGGCACTTGGGATAAAGGAAAATCAAACGCCAATTTCAAAATTTGGTTTTGCGCATGCGCAGTGCCAACTTTTTTTATTTATGGAAGAATTTAAACGAAATTTGATACATAGGCACTTGGAATAAAGGAAAATCAAACGCCAATTTCAAAATTTGGTTTTGCGCTTGCGCAGTGCCAACTTTTTTATTTATGGAAGAATTTAAACGAAATTTCATACATAGGCACTTGGAATAAAGGAAAATCAAACGCCAATTTCAAAATTTGGTTTTGCGCATGCGCAGTGCCAACTTTTTATTTATGGAAGAATTTAAACGAAATTTGATACATGAATGCAAGTGGAAATGCGCTTTATGTAAATCGTTTACGATTACTTTTTAACTTGTTTAAAATTAAAGGAACTTTTATCTACAGCGCCGGTTGTAACGATTTAGTCTCAATTGTAGCTTTTGATTAAGGGTCTTGGGGGCTTAATTTAAAGTTTAACTTACGCCATCCCTTGGCTTTCTTAGACACACCATACGCAAGTCAGCAGTGGGGATATTTTCGTTTGCCGAAATGGACTCTCTCCCTTTCAAGACGCCGGCGCAGCGCAGTGAAAGTGTCCTTATTCTAATGATCTATTTGCATAAATTATTTATTAGACTTTTGTCTCAGTGTTCGCGGTATTTAAAGCACTTATCTCCACTTTTGGGAGGATCTGTGATACGCCATTTTCTTTTTAGACATCCAAGATCTGACGGTTGAGCCGATGTAATTTAATAATTGTTATATCCTTATTCGTATTAATTGATTTGTACGCCCTCTCATCAACTTTGAGGTATGTGCGTTTGCGATTGTAAGAAGGCTGTTTTATGTTCTATTTGTAGAGGATCCATCCTGCGGGGACCTCCCACTGAACAATACCAAGCTCGAGAGTGTCAAAACTACCAGGGTGTTTCCGTGCGAAAATATTAATTTAATTGGGCGCATACATGTGTCGATCTTATGGAGATAATGGGCACCTTGAAGCAATTTTCTAGATTGCACCGACCATCTGAACACTTGGGAACCTTGTGCTATTGCTAATGTCAATTTATTACTAATCGATCATTCTCGATTGGCGGTTTGGTTAATTGGGGAATTTTAATTGAACATTTAATTTACTACGAGTTTCGAGTCACGTAATTGACCATTTTGAATAGGTATTTGTGGAAGTATTTTGTATTTGTGGGATACGCTATCCAATTTTGGGGTCAAGTTTATTTTTAGCTTTTGTTGATTGAATAAACCAGTATTTCTTTTGGTACCTAAATTGATTTTACTGTTATTACTACCCTCGTGTCTTCTCAATTTCATACGAGGAGAGTTAAGATAGAAATTGAGTGCTCTCAACCCTATTGGTAAGGAAGGACCGACGATTATAAGCCCAAAACGAACTACCGCTGTAGAGATTCTCACACTTTTGTTTTATTTCCTAATCCTGGGCTAGTACTCTGCCTAGTGTTATAGAGTATAATACACTTTCCACGAGAAAAATCTGATTTGATATAAACTAACTTTTCAGACAAACAGGTAATGCAGAACCACACGGTAATTGGAGTAAACGTTTTTATTAAGTAACAATATGTTATTACAGTGGGCTTGTTGAAACGAAATGGTATTTGGAGAACGTCGAAGAATTCGAAAGAATTGGTAACATCTCGCAATACCCTTGGACGTCTAATATTAATATTAATTAATGCTAACTTTCATAAAACATTTCACGATTTAATATAATCACATGATTATTACGATTCACGGGCGAAAAGGGCCGCTGCTCTAAAAAAATTCCATTAGCACTTTGAAGAGAGCGCAATTGGAATTTAAGCCATCAAGGCATCCGCGAAAAACAAAATAAAAGCGAAAGACCAAAAAAAACTCTCCCTTTTTTATAGAATTCCTAAGGAAATGCTCTAGTGCGCCAAATTGTCTAAAATTAAACACCAGAAAAAAAGCGAATGAAATCTCGTACTGAGCTTCAATATTCATGACGAGATGAAATAGACTGGGAGTTTGATAATATGTTACTTTATCTGTCTTTATTTTATAACTGAACGGTGTGTTACCCAAAGCTGCATTTTCATAAGAACAAGAACATCCGTTTGGATCCATTATTGTGTATAGTTAATGGGAGAATCGCAATTCTCAATGGCTATGTAGATAATAACCGAACCGTTTTCCTTTATCGAAAACATAATGAGTAGCGGCACATACCAATGCAACTATGGTGATAATGGTGGTACAGGTCGCCATTTTAAACCTAGGACATCATATATTATAATCAATCTTTCAACTAGTAACAGCTCCTTTCATGCGGCTAAGTGTAATATAATGTACGTCTTACGCCTTAAAGGGTTGAAAATATTAATTTATATAATACACTTCATTTAAAAGTTTAAGCGTAAGGGTAGTATACTTTATCGTCTATCCTATGATCAAAATGATGTTTAGACGTTCATTATGCTCGTCGTTATGTTACTAATAATTATATGTTAAATGTCCTTTCCTTTCTCCTTTCGGTACATAATCACGCAATAGCGTCATTACCAATTGTATGGGTACTTTGTATCTACATTTCATATCCGACTATATTCGTAGTCTCTCACAATTCCACTAATTTTGCTTTCTATCATGATAAAAACAATTAATGAAGTTTAATGTCTCAGAACGCCATAAAAACGAACCTTGCCCATAAAATACGTCAGCTTTTCTACTTGGTCATGGCTCATGATACCAGAGACTGCGAATGTACAACTACGTTTGAGTAGACACTAAAAGGATATACGCTTTTTGACATTTAAAAGAACAACCCCAGTTAAGAAATCTCCGCAAAAGTGTATTAAATAAAGGGCGGAAATTTTATGACGAAGGCTAAGATTCTCCCAAATACGGATTTAGCAACTTATAATTAAAAGAAAACATTTGAAAAGAAGAATGTGGCATTTACCGCCGAAAATCTCTAAGTAGTATAACATCAATCATTTTAATTACACAGAGATAACATTAAATAAATGAGAAAAAGTGCTTGATAAAAACGAAACTGAATTGATATTTAATATAAGAGTATCTTAGATATTAAGAGGCCGCTCAAATGATCGCTTATTGCAACTTGCAAACTTTCCGGGCGTTTTAAGTTTCCGGCGTTTAAACTTCAAACATTATTTTACTTTTAAACTGTATTAACATTACTTAAACGAAATGAATTTCTCTGCCTATAAATTAGCCGACTAAGAGAAAATATAATGCCCATCAATTATTGAGGGTGTTTCCAATATCTCTCAACCTTTGCGGGTTATTTTAAGCTGTCTGCACAGCGAATTGTTGAAAGGAAAATTGACATTTAGCTATTCCGATGAAATCAAAAACAGGATGAGCGGAATTAAATTTTCAAGCTTGCGTGGGCATCATCGGTCTCGTTAACTGTTTACATGAAAGAAATGTGAAATGAAGCATAAATTATGTATAGCTACTCACACGTTAATTGCACAAAATAAAAAGCACTTTTAACAAGTTTTAAGTTCACAATTTTTATTTACATATTCGAGCGATTTTGAACCCAACAACACACTCGAAAACTTGATTGAAAAATTCTAAGCGAATTTCGCGATCTCTACTTTATGCCGCGATTTGCATATCGAAAGATAAGCCATGTAAGGGGTACCAACCCTTAAACATTGTAGGGACGATCGGGACTGGGTTGTCTACCACCAAAAGTTGTGATTTGCCCGCGTGATGCGCGAACGCAAGCGCTTCAGCCATCGACCACCGGAACAATTTACATTCAATTTTTATTCTTTTATTGTAAAGGGTAAAGGCAAAAAATGCTAATTACGAAAACCTCCTAAATCACCTTTATTTGAGAAAGAAAAACTTCCATTGTATATCCAATGAAAACAACAAAAGGTTTCACTTTGAAGCGTTTCCTTTTACAATTGAAAAACATAATGAATAGGTTGTGCTAGAATATCATTAGAAACTTATGTACATCTGTAAACTTTAGGTAAACCTCTAATCAATACTACTATCCGGAGTATACGCAATTATTAATAAAGCACGAAACTGTAAAATATCAATTATTCGGTACCTAGAAAAAGGAAACGCTAAGGTATGAGCTGATATTTATCCACAGCCCTTCGTGCTTGGCTGAACTTTGGACAATATTCGAATTGCAAATGTAGGTGAAATGTTAAAGTCACGCTTAATGGGGTGGTACAGATTAGTTTACGTATACGTTGCGGTTCAACAACTTTCAGAGTTTTTAGTATATCGACCAAGTTACATTAAAAATAAACCCCTCGTTTTACACCTTGGTAATTTGTCGTTTTTTTTTCGATAGTAAAATTTGGTTTTATGTCATGTATTGTGGTATATGTAAAAAGATAGGAAAACCTCCAATCTTGACTGACGAAAGTAATATCTAAATCCAAAAATAAATTTGCTAAAAGATGCAATATGCCTACATAAATCTGCCACTGTCATTTGTCATTTAAACAGCACCGAGGTCAAAAGAAACAAGATGGGGGAGTGCAAAATATCGTTTTGTTTAAGGTGGTTTTTGCATTTATCTTAAATCTAACCCTGTTTCATTTACGAAACACGTGGTGTCAGAAATAGGCCTTCCTGTTTTACAGCGTGAAACTTTGACCTATCTTAGCTTCAACTTTCTGATCTGAATTATATCAATAAAATTTGTCAAATAATTCCCGGCTAGCATGAAATGAAATTAAATCAATTATTGAAAGAAAATTAATGAAGAAACGGTATCTTTCCCGTTTCACTTGATTCTTTGCCATTTTATTATACCTAAATGTACTAAGAAATCAGCTGTTTGTCTCGGCTGGAGTTAGATGATGAGAACGAGAATGCCATTCGCTCTCCAGAATTAAAGAGCTGGCAGTAGCTTACTTACCAGAGGGTTGAAAAAAATGGAAAGTTAATCAATTTCTAAAGAAGGAGCTCTTTAATAGTGAAATGGATTCGGAAAATGCTAAATAAATTTCGGTACGCCTTGCCCACTGTGGGCCCGTAGTTTTTTCATAAGTTAATAATTACTACGTCCCTAAATAAGTTGTTTTTAGGGGCTCAGATGCTCAGCGAGGACTTCCGTGGTGGATCTTGAATCATTTTAATCAAGTGATATCGACTTTGGTTAATAAAAAAATCCCAAGAGTTAAATTATGAAAATTCCTGTGTTCCTGTGCCTGTATGAAAATTATTCAAATGTTCTTTTTTTGAATCTAAGGAGGAAAGATTATCTGAAGATAAGAATGATGAACAAACAAATTTGTCATTATAGGGGCCCGGTCATCAGATATATTCCCGGGGCCCGTGGAGGCTAACGGCGGCCCTGGTTCGATAGCTCAGAACGTGCTATAACGGATCTCAAGCCGTTGTTAATCTTCAGGTTGGAGGTTTCTCGTGAGCTTAAGCAGACTCTGACGCAGAAAGTATCGATATCCGTCCCTCAGTAAATTTTTAAAGTCGAGACTTCTGACATCGGTTCTGGATAGGCTCAATGATATCAGTCCCTTTAGTTCCTATAGTTTTTCCTATTCAGATGAAGAGGAGGGCGAGGTTTAATGAAAGGCTCCTTCCATCTCAGAATCACTTCCTATGGGATGGTATTTTACGCCTCAAACTAAGGAACAGGAGCCTTTGGTGCCGACTATTGAAAAACAGGGTATTCCTATTCAGTGCCAACGTTTAGAGACTACCTCCTTCAACAAGATAAGATACGCAGAAGTGCAAAGGTCCACTTTAGGTTCGATCACGCATAGTCTACTACTCCAAAGGGAGGTCTTTTTAAAGGCGCTTAATATCCAAATATCGTTTCATTTCATCAGATGATCGCCTCTTTGGAAAGCGACCAGGGTATTTACATCCTATACTACCCAAAATCCCCCGACCTCTTCATACTATCCACACCGACTATTTGGGCCCATTCTGTAAGAGTAAAAAGAGAAATCGTTACGTTTTAGTTACGGTTGATGCTTTTATTAAGTTCTGTTTCGTAAAAGCTGTTAAGAATACCAAGAGCAAGTTTTCCGAAGTGGATTATCAGTGATAGGGGAAGGTATTCGACTGTAGAAAGTTTAAGAAGTTTTAATTACTTACTCCTTTCCCTGACATCGGAAAAATTTTGCCCCGATGTCAGACTTTCAAGCTTTTTAAGCGCGCCCCTAACTGATGCACTCTCGACTTAATAGGCGGTTGTTATCTGTAACTCATTTAAATAATTACGCCTTATTATACTTATCCAAATAGTCGGAAAGAAATTTCCAAGTTCGGCTGTTCATCTATGCCCTTTTGTTCCTTGGAATGTGAGGTCAAGCGGCGCAATCGTTTACCACATTGATATTTTCCTTAAATTGCACGATTTTGCCTCTTTTAATCTTTTCATAGAGGTAGGTACTATTAGAAAACTAAAATCGATTAATTGTAATTAACGGACCTAAAACTTAATAAGATTAATTCTCTCTCTTCTTCACTGACCAGAGAGCTTTCGGCGCTGTAAAAAAAACAATTTAAATATTCCTACCGGAACTTTTGCAAAAAGGTTCGATTCACTACGATACGAAACTTATTTGCGTTATCGGCGGTAAGACAAACAATTAAACAAAATGAAACCGCGCAAAGCTCACTCCTTGTCTTCTACAGCAAATAAGTAAATTCAGAAACTATTTAGTAACGAGTGTTCAGCAATGGTGGTCGATTCTACAAATATACGGTGTGGTCATAACTTCGGGTATGAAACTTCAGAGTGAAAAACGCGGGTGCTTAGTTACAACGTAACCTGTTATTAATCATTGAAAATAAGACAATTGTTGCTTAATAAATTATAAAAACTGCAACGGGATATTTACGAGGATATATTGATAAAATCTTCTTATTACTTGCTCCTTAAAATTAGCTTAATTTAAACCAATCCAAATCTGAATCCTTTTACCCAATTTCAAATCCGTGATAAATCTAATTTATTAATAAAAAATAGAAAAAATACACAAAAACTTATGTAAACAAATTATGTATGCAGTATTGTGTATTATTTCTATTTTCTAAAACCTCGCCCCTCTTTTGATTATTTAGATTTACATTAGTTGGTAAATTACCACCTGCAACTTCGACACCTTATAAAAAAATTATATTCCATCGATGGCAATCATAGAGTAATATTTTATCAATTTTCAGGACGTGTTTTCCGACGCATCCTTCAGCTTCCAATAATCTTTTCTCGGTAGATTTCCATTTCTGAAGGAGTAACAGTTTCAGTTCGGTTTTTAGTCCAGAAAAATACCGGTTTCGGTCCGATTTTCGGTTTTTTTCGGTCCTGTACGGGTCCCTATTAAAAATTCCAGTTTAGTAGGATCACAAATTACCTTTCCGCAAGGAAGTTTTTATTAAATAAAAATAAATTAAACTTAAAATAAAATTACTTCCTTGTCAATAGATCCTTATATAAACACTTGTACATAATCATGAAATCTTTGCAGTAAACAACCTCCGTTTAGTAAAAATATGTACGAAAAATGTACTTTAATAAATTGCAACAGTAAAAGAGATTTTTTTATTTTTCGTAATTTACCTAAGTACCTACTTTACAAAGCGGACCCATCCAAAGAACAATTTAGATTTACAACGGTTATGTAGATGCAAATTAGTACAATACCTTGTTGTTAATGTTTCTTGCAATGGACGTTTGCCGTCGGACCATGTTTTGATGTACAATGGGACACTCTTTACGATTATCAGATGTCACCTGGATTGAAAGTGATTAAACTTTGGCTAGTGCCTCTCTTGGTACCCATTCTAGATGCTTCTAAAGGTCGTTAATTAATCTCATCTCTTTTCCAAAACATGTTGACTTTATATCATTATGAGGTAAGAAATGTAATACTATATCTCCATTAAAAAGACGGAATTTGAACTATATTCCCGCAATCTTGACCCCGGTTGGATATAGATGACACATATATGTAGGTCGAAATCACCCAGATAAATTTACTAAAATTTGTTTGGAAAGACACTTTGGAACCTTGACACACTGTGGCAGCTTAACTTTTTTTTGCAAGAAAATTCAAACCACCCCTGACACCACCCTTTCACAAACGCTTATCCCATGGACCACTGCCGTGCGACCATGTTCACAAGAAGCTCACAAAATTTATGTATAACTAACACTGTAGAATTAGGTTTGAAATATATGCTGTAGTTAGATTAATATGAGGGTTTGTTTGTAAAAAATAAATTAAACCATTCGGAAAAGCTATACTCAAAAGGTTTAGAAGATGTAGATGCCACAGTTGTAGGACGATAATTGCAAATTTGCATAGCGCCGCATTTTTAATACGATAGGGGTTACTTTTCCCATTTGCAGATAATAAATTAAAAATGAATGGCGATAAAAACACAACGGCTACATATCCGACCAAAGTATTTCAGCGGAGAAATAATTTTTTTCGAAAATGTGCTTCTAGTTCCATTGCTTTTTATTTCATTATAGGTATCTATACCTAACATTTTTTCAGTAAAGAAGTATCCTTTGCCTTTATAAATTCGCTACGCTAAAGTAAGCATTAGCACCTCCTTTAGCTATACGTAGCAAGTTTGTAGTTGAGCATTTATTAACTATTACCTCATAATTCCCATAAAAGTGCGTGGGAAGATATCATATGTGCGTAATGGGGTGCATCCGTGTTCATGAATGTGATTTTGTGTCGGTTTAATGTACTGTTCTATAAAATATTCTAACCTGCTTATATTTTCCAACGGTGCATGGATTACTTGCGCCATTCGTGTATTCTACACAGTTCTGCTCTAATGCTTTTTGATTTACCTTTCCATTATTAATCAAACAGTTTAACAGTTCACATTCCTTAAATGCAGGTACCTACCTAGATCAACTAAGCACTGTTTGTGTTTTGACCTACGAGGGCAGTGCCAAATATTCACTGCGTGACTATGGAAGAAACGGAGTAGACTATAGTTCTTCCAATATTAATCTATTCATTACATTGCTTCAACAACATTTCAATATGCTTAAAAAATAGTTTTTCGGTTTGTCCTCAAAATGTGCCTCAAACTTTTTCAATTTATACAACAGGTAATAGTCACCAAGGGACAATTTGGACTTATACGTTGGGTAACCAAATTATTCAAAACCGCCTTGTCATTGTCATACAACGAACGCAGGCCTTTAGTCAATTTTACACGTCGACTGTCGTGTATATCTGTAAAGGTTTATATGGCACTTCTTGAACGAAATTTTAATTTTCCTTTCAGGACGTTTGGTAATGCTTGGAGTATCGTAGTTTCCAGAAACCGTTAAGCTCGGGAACATCTTTGATAGTGTACTATACATTGTGATATTATGAATAGGTATGTAAATATAATAAAACTCTTTGCCATCCATTATTCTCAATCCTATAATAAACAAATTATGTGGGACACAATTTCATTTGCATAACGCTCTTTGCTATTTGCATATTTTAGTGTCTTTGGGATAGGTCATTGCAGGGTAAGGATGATACTGTTGACTCGAGAATTGAATTTACATATCTTGTCGTAGGTACTTACCTTAGACATTGCGCGCCCATAAAATGTTTAGGTATTAACTGTAGCTACATCCAGAAAACGTAAATAATTTGAAAAGCAAGACTCGTGTATTCTTGTGCTGTAAGATTGCTTATACAACGCCAACGTTTAGGATATACCTACCTACATACGCGTGGTATTGTCGATGAAATTATTGAATTTTTTTCTGTTGATGACACAGAAGCTATTTAACCGATCAAACTGAAGAATTTTTTCCACATTTGAAAGTGCAAAAAAATAAAGCAGGTTTAATTTGAAAAAATCAACATTTTAATATTCGAAGTTATTAAACTTGACCATTAATTTTAAAGCGCCCTGTAGAATGGCGATCAAAATTTAAATCATTCGCATGTAGCATCATGTCCGAGATCACGTCAGTATTGTTGATTTTGAAAGACTTTTTTGAAATTCAACTCAACGGAGGCATAAGTACAGGGCGCTAAAGAGAAGCAGCCAAACATCAAAAATTTTGAAAAATCTTGAATAACTTCAAGGCTAGGTATAGGGAAATGTGGTATCAAACGATGTAGATATTTATGGAGATTTCAAAAATGCAATGAAATATAGAGTATTTAAAATAAGAAAGTTGCTATCCACTTTCGGTTTCCGGTACAACCGGAAGTGAAGCGCTCATGATAATATTTGATAATATTTTTGACTATATTGGTATGCACATTTTCAAATTTTAATTATTAATGAAAGTCTATTTACTTTTAGGTAACGGTTTGCGCGAAATAGCCTGTATACACTTATGATTTGGAGTAAATTTGTTATAGGCAATCATTAACCTAAATCGAACAGTTTTTGGATTGTTTGTTTTTCTTAATGTTTAAATCTTTGCAAAATAAATATCATCGGGAGTGTAGACGTTACCTAGTTTTTAAAAACTGTCGTGTCAATGGAATTTGTATAAGATGTTTAGAAATTCATCTCAAATGATAAAAAAACACAATAATTCTAGTGCAATAGAATAACCAACTATGTCTATATTGCTATTGCAACATATTTCCCTCTCTTATGGGCAGAAAAATATACCTACCATACGAAAAAGCATGACACATCACATGAGCTGGGAACTGGGAAAAGCGACAAATTTAACCATTATTTTGATACGAATATTCATTTTCGCTAACTTAGTATAAACGTAGCAAAATATAAGAAATGAAAAAAGGTTTTTAGGGAGAGTAATTATAACGGATTTTCCATTAATTGAACGCATATTTCGACAATACATTTTCCTATAGCTATCTTTAACAGTTTCTGACTTATTCCCATTTTATTGAATTGACATTATTTTTTTCTCATTGTTTAAAATTCAATTGTTATAAAATCCTGGCCAACTACTAAAAAGAAAATGCGAAAAAAAAATGGCATCAATTCAATGAAATGGGAATAAATCAGAAACTGTTAAAGATAGCTATAGGAACATGTAATATCAAAATATTTAAGAATAATTTCGATTCTCTATCTCATGCAATAGTAAGAACATGGTCATTCCATTTAAAAATCTGAGTTTTTAGTCTTTGGATCTCCATACGTGCGGTTGGACGCAACTTCACATTTTTTTTAAGTACACTAAAAGAAAGCCCTATTCATTCTCTATGAACTGATAAAAATGGGTTGCCATGATTACAACCGTTTTCAAGTAATCAATTATGAAGGTACCATCTGCACCCGCCATTTTTTTTTCTTAAAGTCAAAATAACTTAAAAACCATATAAATGGCAGATATAGACCTGCGGCCATTTTGAAAATATTTTACATCCATTCAATCTGCAGAGTAATTCTTAAGTACAAATTGTCAAAAACCTACCCATTTTACTTTCTCATATAAACGTTAAACTAAAGTCCCAAAAAAATACCCTGTAGGTATAGGTACGTACCACTACCGCAATTAGTGCAGTGATCTGTTTAGGCAAAATAAAAAATATCAGAGGAGCTAAATTACACCTCTGGACTACTACAAAGGTATTTGAAACCTTTGAATATAAAATATGTTATTTTCAAAGATAAGGCATCGATTTTGCAAATGGTTTTGAAGAGAAGTTCTAAAAGAGGCATGAAAACCAAAGTTATCTTGTGCTAAAGTTACTGTTGTAGGGCTAGGATTTTAATGACGTTAAAAATCAGCGAAAATGCAAAATAAAAAATGCAATTATGACGTGAAAATCTCGCAAAAATGACGTAAAAATGTAAAAAGATGACATATACTTAAATGTTATATCCATACTAGACCATTTTACTGTTAGTTTTAAAATACAGAATCAGGAATCAGCATCCGCTAAACTCCTGTAACCTAAAAAAAATAAATAAAAGTAATTGAGAAACAAACTGTTTTAATTTAATTGACTCACTGGCTTTAACTTTAGGCATCGTGTTTACTACACAACAAAGGGAAAGATCGCACTATACCCGCTTTCGAACAAATGCACCAGGCACCTGTCTGTGAAGAAACTGAATAAAA
This sequence comes from Photinus pyralis, assembly GCF_008802855.1. Classification (NCBI taxonomy): domain Eukaryota; kingdom Metazoa; phylum Arthropoda; class Insecta; order Coleoptera; family Lampyridae; genus Photinus; species Photinus pyralis. The sequence goes on from NW_022170510.1 coordinate 6,215,222, forward strand.
TCTAAGACCGCAAAATTATTTTAAGAAGCAATTAGGTAAGATAAGGCAGGAATGTCATTGCTGGTTCATTTCAATCATTACATACCGACTGCAGGCCATTCCTAGAAAGTATCTGTGTAAGTTACTGACTCACTGACCGCATCTCAAACAAATTTAATCCCTTAATGGGCATTCGTTTGTTGTAAAAGCTTTATAATATAGAGGTTTAAAGCTTCATTTCTAAACAGGTAAAAATACCTAGAACCACCGAGAATAGAAAAATATTGCATTTTGTTCTAGAAACCTAGACTGCATGAAAAATAAAACTAACAAAGGTTTATAAGCGCGCGAAGACAAATATCGTGAAATATTAAAAAAAAACTATAGCGCTGTTTCTCAAAAATGCAAAAAATTCAAAATAAAACACACAAAAACGCCCAAAATGCTGGAAACACCATAAAAATTTGTAAAAAATGCCCCATTCCCCAAAAATGGCAAAAAATGCACCAACAAGTTGATGTCATTTGATTCAATTTACCTATCCTGAAACACGTTTATGTATAACAGAGCAATGTCTCAGATTTTTAGAAAAACAGATGCAAAATAAAAAAATCCTATAGCCCTAGATGAGTAACTGAATTCAGTGCTACCTTTGTGTACAAGATACTGAATAATCACCTAAATGCCCCAGAATTGCTTCAGGAAATTAAACTCAAAGTGCCACATGTTTTGTAGTGACCACTACGTCATCACCACTATCGAGGAGTCTGTTGGCTTTAAATAAGAAGTGCCGTGAGAGAGACCTCGATATATTTCACGGCTCTTTGAATGAATTAATTAGTCATATTAGATCGTAATTACTATATGCAGTTTTAGTTTTAAGTACAGCATCCCAGTGCAATGTCATTGGAATACTTGCATTCTGTATGGTATCTGACTAAACAAATAAATACCTAAATAATTAAATAAAAGTTTTGGTAAAATTAGTGTAGATATACCTACCTACTGTTTGTTGTAATGGAAATAGTGAGAAAGTTGCATTTTTATTACCTACTGCTTTTATTGGGAAATGTTTCAAAACCCACTCGTGGGTGTTGCCGCGAATCACAACTGTAAATTATAAGTAACGGGCAAACCTAGATCATAGTAACTAGGCATGGGAATTTTTTTCGATATATCGATAGGTATCGATAGTTATCGATATATCGAATAACAATAGGTAGAGCTAAAAAAATCGATATATCGATATATCGATCGATAACGATAACTATCGATATATCGATACTTATCGATAAGTATCGATATATCGATACCTATCGATATGTCGATAACTATTGATATATCGATATGTCGATAACTATTGATATATCGATATGTCGATAACTATCGATATGTCGATAACTATCGATATGTCGATAACTATTGATATATCGATATGTCGATAACTATCGATATATCGATATGTCGATAACTATCGATATATCGATATGTCGATAACTATCGATATATCGATATGTCGATAACTGTACGATAAAATTATGTTATTGTTGAGATTTCAACGAGCGCTACTATTTTTATTAATAAAATCCATTTTCGGGTTTACTCTCGTGTAAATTTACTATTTTTAGTCGCTCGACGTTTCGGAAACTTAGCTTTGCTCCCTTTCTCAAGAGAAGCGCTACGTCACATCATCATCCATGCCAAATAAACGCAGTAATAAAATCTTTAGAAAATAGATCTTTTCGTCTTACTGACGATTGCTCAAAAAAAGAAGCACTTCAAAAACTTGAACAAAATGTTGCATCAAAATGGCTACTCTTTAGGTAAAATAAAGAAGACAATCAAAGGGTGTAATCATGGCCTATGTATCGGTATCTGACTGATGGTTACAGAGGACCAGTCACAAAAAAAACAGAAAAAGCTAAGAACACTTTAAATTTAGATATACAGTTTCAATTGATTGACATTTACGAAATCTAACAAAAAAACTCTTGATAAAGGTAGCAAAGAAACGTCGAGTAACTATTAATAGTCACTTTACACGAGAATAAACCGGAAAATGGATTTTATTAATAAAACTCGATAAGATAACTATCCCTGTCGATAACTATCGATACGTCGAATATTTCTCTCAAATGAGACGTGCAATTACCGCTTAATTACAGCGGTAATTGCATTGTAGAAAGCTAAAGAGCCCTGCGATAATTGCACAGTTAATATGGTAACTCCAATAAAGTTGCAAGAACTGCATTCGGTTATTTTCATATTTTGTTAAAAGAGCCCTCTTGTCTTGTCGGGCTCTTTCGCCAAAATATAAAAGTAAACTCATGCAGTTTTTAGACATGCTTTCAAAAAAATTATCGGTAATATTATATCGATACCTATATATTAAAAACTATCGCCATAACGAGAACTATCGATATACCGATACTTATCGATATAGCGGTAGTTATCGATCTTTCGATAGTTATCGGTGTATCTATAACCATCGATATTTCGATAATTATCGGCATATTGATAAGTAAAATATATCGATACTTATATCGATAGGTGAAAACAGTTATCGCCCATCCCTAGCGATAACTATCGACATATCGATATATCGATAACTATCGACATATCGATATATCGATACCTATCGATAGTAATCATTTATCGATAACTATCGATATATCGATAACTATCGATATATTGATAACTATCGAAATATCGATAACTATCGATATATCGATAACTTTATCGATATATCGATAACTATCGACATATCGATAACTATCGACATATCGATAACTATCGATATTTCGATAATTATCGACATATCGATAAGTAAAATATATCGATAGGTAAGTACCCGATACTTATCGATAGGTGAAAATAGTTATCGCCCATCCCTAATAGTAACTATCATTTAGCGAAAACCCGAAGTCTCTAAGTGGCACAGGGGCCGAGATCTCGATGGAACTGACATGACGACAGACAGGCAGACGAAGAAAAATCGAGCACATAAGGGTTACCCCTTATAGCAAAGTAATGCTATAAGATCATAGACTTCAGACCGTTTTCAATCACTCCATAGGGGCCTCATCCGGTTTGCTTACTTTCCCGGTTTGTAAATAAAGCCGTTGAGTGTTCGTTATTCAATGATACTTACAGCGGAAGATTCAAAGTGGAAAGAAAAAAACCGACACTCCAACAAAATTGGACACCCAAAATGAAGACGAAAAAGGGTAAATATAAAGCCTAGGTATGTAGGAGTATAACGGAACTTCCCTTGAGGACTGTAGGTACGCTAATGCAAGAAGCAAAAGCAACGCCTCATTGTCCTTTTAGATAAACGAAATTATCGCTGATTAGATAAGATTAATTATAGTTGAATAGCTTCAATGAACAGCCCTTTGACCCTTTCGGTACCTACCACCCACTGATCCCCAACAGTGTCACTCTCTGTTGTATAAATGTTGAATCCATATATTATATTCATAGATGGCGCCATATAGAAATATTATTTATCAATAAAATAAACAAATCTTATCTCTTTACTTTATTTGAATTTAATTAACGTGCGCGTCAATTAGAAAGTTATATACCTACCTAATTCAGAGAAATGAAATCTCAACGTTTACAGGTTTCTTTTGCAATCATTGATTACCTGTCATTTTCTACCACCTCCCTCCACCTTCAGTTCACGATTTTCTTTGTACACAAACAACAGATTTCGAAGAAATTAAGTTATTATTATCAGAAACGGTTATGTTTCAACGAATCAAGCAGCATTTCTAGAAACTAAAAATCGATGGTGTTAACGATTTAAAAAGTGGTCTTTGTCATCATTTTCACCTTTCAACATGCCACCTGCTGTTGCAACCACTGCTACCTCAGCGATGTTTTCGTGTTAATTGTGTTTGTAGCGCTACACTTAAGAAAGAATGGCTGTACATAACTTATCAAACGTGCCAGTGAGGAAGTACAAACGAGAAACGAGCGAAGTAAGCGGGTGCCTCAAGTACATGATCTTCGGCTTTAACGTGTTGTTTTGGGTATGTCGCTTTCGTTATGGCTTGCTTACAATATTCCGTTGTAGCTACTCGGTTTAGGAATCTTAACAATCGGCGTGTGGGCCTGGAGCGAGAAGGATATATTTAATAATCTGGGGCGAGTCGCAAATGTCGCCTTAGACCCCGCTTTCGTTCTTATATGCATAGGTATGCGGGTACTGTTTAAACGTGGTCCTTTCTATGTGCAATTTACAGGTTCCGTTACATTCATTATTGGATTTACCGGTTGTGTAGGGGCACTAAGGGAGAATACTTGCTTACTGGCAGCTGTAAGTGTAATTGAATTAATAATCTTGATTGCAGTCTCAATATTTTAGTACGCTATTTTTTTATCAATCTTGTTATTGCTGGAAATGACAGCTGGCATTCTTGGCTTCGTTTTCAAGGACTGGGTAAGTAGCTACCGATAATCAAAGATTCATTAACACAAATTACTGTTACTTTCCCATTTTGTGGTATGTAATAATGTTTTTGTAGATCAAATCTCAAGCAACTGCTGGCTTTCAAACTTTTATAATTCATTATCGCGAAGATCCGGACCAGCAAAACTTAATTGACTGGATTCAAGAGGATTGGGTATGTACAATGCCACCTTTCTTCAATATTTAGGGTTTTAAAAAATTAGACAGCGAAGGAGACCAAAACAAGTACCTAATAATTTTGCCAAGTAACCCAAAGCCCAAAGGTTTTTTTATTTATTTATTATCTCTCTCTTGTTCTGGGCCCTCAACAGGCTTGCGCCCAATTACAGAGTGACTCGCATAATGTTTTGTTTCCTACATTGCATTCAATATGTTATAATAATAACGAGAATAATAATAATAGAGATTTATTACCCAACAGAACAGAACATTCCAATTACAGGACAATACATAATTAATAGACGCGCAATTATTTAGTGTAATAAGAAAAAAGAAAAAGAAAGAAACACAAGAAAAACTCAAAATCTTAACAGAACTAAACAATAACAAAATAATTAAATTCATATCTAAAAAAAAACAAAATTATAATGTGTATTCAATCCAAAATGTATAGGGACATGTATTGTATATTCACTTCAGAGAAATATTTCCTCGAATATTTCATATATCCTACTATAGAAAGGAGGTAATGTGGGGAATTTAGTGTTCTTTGTGAGGGTTGTTTAGCAACTGAAAATAATAACAAGAATTTTAATTTTCATAACATCACTATTTTTTAAATATTGTTAAAATATTCTTTTTGCCTGGCCAACTTTGTCTTGGGTAGTGTATGTTCGTAGTTTCTTCCGTTTTTACGAATTAATAGCCCCATTTCTTATCAAGAATGTACATTTTTGAAATCAGGAAAAAATGCTCTATCAAATGACAAATAGTAAAAATGACTTCCATAAGAAAAAACAAAGTTGATGATTGTTAACGAGAGACGAAACGTCAGACTTAAAATTTAAAACTCATCTTGCAGAGGGAAAAGAGTGGCCATAATAATGAGTGTGAAATATCTTTTTAAATAACTTCGGTAAAAAATAAAAACGGTTTTGCAAAATTTCGTTTTTACAGGATATCTCCGAAAGTAGACGGAATTTTTTCAGTTTCAAAACTGCCTTTTGTTAAGCATCAAAATACGCAACTTTGCCAAATTTGAACTACCTATCTCTTACAGTTTCCGAGGTGCCTATGGTGGCCCTAGAATTTGAAACGGCCTGTCAACTTATTAAAATTACATGATTATTAAAGCATATTTATCTTTCCATTGCTTTGTTACTTCGAGTTGAACTGAAGTTAGTTTTGTCGAGCCGGGCTGGACATCTATGGTTTCCAAGTTTCAAAAAAGCTTGACTCAGCTCAATTCCATTCCTAGTTTAATTTCTTTATGTTGCAAGGCTATCGACCCAATAGTCTGAAAAACCAATTTGACAGCTTGCAAAGAAGTGAGCTAATATCAGAGTAGTCGAAGCACCTCGAAATTGTTCAGCTTTTGAGTCAAAAATCAGAAAAAGACGCACACAACGGAAAAGTGAGGCAGATTTTTTTAGGCAGTTTATCAAAAAAATAATATTTTTGTTTGACCTTCGCCAAATGTCAAATTTTTTTTAAAATTTCAAATCGCACCCCTAAACAAATTATTGCATCTCCATAGGTGCGGTCATACGCAACTTAACTTTTTTTAAGTAAGAAAACCCCATTCTTTCTCTATGCACTGGTAAAAATGGATTGACATAACTGCAACCGTTTTCAAGAAATCAATTTTCAAGGTACCTTTTTCATCCGCCATTTTTTTTAAAGTCAAAATAACTTAAAAGCTATAAATTGTAGATATTGACATGTGGGTGTCAAAAGAACTGAAAATTCACGTAGAATCCAAAAATTCAACAAAAAGCAGGGGTTGCCACCTCAAATAACGAAGTTAATAGATACTTCCGGTATTTTCGGAAGTGCCACCATTTTGAAAATATTTGACAGCGATCCTCTATACGAATTTTCAAAAACCGACCTACTTCACTTTCACAGAAACTGTTACCTAAAGCTGCTAAGAAATCAACTTGTATTGTGTGTAATTGTACTTGTGTAAGGAACTTTAAATTTAACCAATTGTGTAACTTTGTTTTTTTAATACAAGCTACTTGATTTAAATCATCTTCGTCGTGAAATTAAAAAAAATTATCTACGCCATCTTCAACTTTTTATTGTTTTTTTTTAAGTTTTTTTGAATTTTTTTATTTATTTTATAAGCAATTCCAAGATAGTAAAACAGTAATCAGTAAAGTAACTATTCTTTATCATTGCAGTTGCAATGTTGTGGAATAGAGGGACCAAAGGACTGGGACAGAAACAACTATTTTAACTGTTCCTCTCGCGACATCGGTAGTCGCGAAGCGTGCGGTGTTCCATTTTCTTGTTGTAAACGTAAATCTAACGTAAGTTGAGTTAACTAGCAGTAATGGAAATGTAACGTGTTTCTTTTAGGAAGTTATAAAAAACAAACAATGCGGGTACGACGTGCGGAAACCTGGTTTTGTAAGTACGATTTAAATTTGCTTTTAACTAACTTGGTGCTTTGCAAATCTATTATTTTAACAATCTGAGGCATTGGATCAGTGTAATTCTAATCTGCTTATTGAAAAAAATCCATAAATTAGTACCACTCCTTCGTTATTTTACCCCTCTTTTTGCATATGTCCCAGTCCCTACAGGAAAATTAAGAAACTTCAATTTGCACTTGCATATTATGTAACGTGACAACCGCTCAATTTAAAATATAACATCTACCTGTATGTAATGTGCATTACTAACATTAAATTTTACTAACAACAGCCTGGTGAACGGCACATTTTCGAACGTGGCTGTCTAAGGGCCGGGGAGGAGTGGATTGAAAGTAATCTTGTGCCGGTGGCAGGTGTCACTGTAGGGATAATGGTTTTACAGGTACCTACTCTGTTACGGCAATAAACCTTTCAACAATTGCTTTGCTTTGCATGTTTAGTTTGCACCCGTCTTGCGTTTTGTGTTTCTAAGTTTTCAGTGTCCACATTTCAGAATTTTGATGTCTCGAAAATTATTTACGAAAAAGGTTGCATTCAGTCAGTAGAGGAATGGATAGAAAGGAACATGATTTCCTTAACAACGTGTGCTATTTTTATTTTATTTGCTCAGGTATGCTTTTTTTCATTATTTTGTGAATTGAGTATAATTGAAGAAAGTGAGTTCAAACTTCAGCTTAAGTAAACAGGTTACTTAATCGTAGTTTAACTAAACTGAAATTTAAACAGACTGAGCGGTAGTGCATGACTGTTGATGCTCCCCTCATCGAGTCTTGTACTGTAATTGAATTTCTAAATCTCTTTCCAGATTTTGGGAATATGTTTTGCTCAAAATTTAAGAGCTGACATATTTGCACAGAAAGCAAAGTGGCACTGACAATCAAGAACTCCCGTAGCTGTGTAGTACAATTTTCGTTGTCGCATAGCTTGGGACTCGACTTCTTTTAACCGCATTGATGTTGTTTAAACGTTTATTTCGTATAATGTTAATAATTGACATGTACATATATGTATAGTGTTAATACTTGTATAAAAAAAAGCGCTGCTATAAATAATATATTTCTATATTATGTCTTCGTGACTAAAAGAAAATCTATTTATTAATTCCAAGATTTTTCCATTGTAAATTTAAGAGAAATTTTTATCAACTTGTATCAATGGGCGTATTTGTTCATCACTCTTGTTCCAGTAACAGTTCAGGCAAACGATCTCTCTGTTTTATACACTATTTTAGTTGTTCGCGTCCTCGACCTAGTATTTGAGTAAACAACAAACACGCCCAAAAACTTTGTTCATTTTGTAACTGACTAGTTTGTAACTATTGTTGTAATAATTGTACTTGGTAGTTTGTGAAGCCAATAGTTTTGTATGAACAAACTTGACTCCTGATATTGTTAATACATTCCATTACACACGTCTTTGTATTGATGAAACAATTTTCATTATAACGTGTGATTAGATTATTTATAAAACTAGAATAAACTAACATGTGATATTTTTAATTTAATGAAAATATGGATCCTCATAATGCTGTATTGAGTTACTAACTGCCAATTTCATTTTAAATAAGTTTGTTTAAGGATCTGCCAATTTACTTTTACTTTGTGAACAATAGATCCTACGCAATTAAAAAAAAACCTATTAATTTGTTACATTGTCAAATGGTACAAAATAAAGAAAAACTTTACATTTTGGGTGTTCTTCTGACTAAGTTTCCGTGCCAATTTTTGCTAATGCCATAATGTGAGCTTAATCTTTGTAGTGTCGGTAAGTCAGTCAAATATCAATAGTGAAACGAATTCCGACCAATCAACACTTCTTTTTGATCTACTGATCAGTTGCGCGGACAATAGGCGAATCGCGCGGCTTAAAAACCGCCAATAATGTGAAAGCAGTCTTAAGGTGACATTTTGCCTCATCATAAAATTCAATTTTCCAGTTACCACCCTGTATATGCAGTATTTAATTTTCCTCGTCTGAAACTTATACGGTTTTTTGTTCAATAAAAGTATATATACTTTTCGCTTTGCGAAAATGTGAACGCGCTTGTAACAAGCGTACACAATATAAGATTTCGAGTATTAATGTTGGAATACCATGTGTGTTTGTAATTTTATTGTTGATATACACACGCTTTAATAAACATATATTAGGCACAATTTTTCATTATCTACAATTTGGCTCGGCTAACTGTTGAAGAGTGATAGCAAAACACTCAGTCTAAACACAACAACTTTTAATCTATATATACACTGCGTTCGAGATAAGAGGGTTACCCTCTTATTTGGCGAAATAAGAACAATTTGTATAAGTTTATATGTGATATATGATCTATTCGTTCCCACATTGAAACTTCCGGTATCGCTTCTGGCTTAACTGGTCATCAATGCAACTAAGGGTAACCGAGTGCGGATAGAGGTTCGTCACACGTCTGCTGCTGCTGTTATACAGGGTGCCACATGACCACATGTAAAAAAAAATTGGGTGATAGAGGGGATCAAGACAAGCACTTTTTCCAAATAAACCGAGGATCCAACATGCCTATTTTTGAGGGCCGAAAAAAAAATTGTCTCAGATAGACCGGGAAAAAAAATTTTCTTATATAATGTGCCCTGTAGAATCCATAATTTCAAACAGTTTGAAAATTGGGCTACTAGTTCAAAAGTTACAGCCCTTTGAATTTTCTTTCGCAATTGGTTTCTGGTCTATAACTTTTGATTGAGAAGTCTAATCGAAAAAGTACGAATTGTTTTGGATTCTACGCCCCAAAATTAATAAGAAAAAGTGTTTTCTCGAGAAATTTTGGTGTAGTTGATTTTTGGTAAAAAAGGAAGGTTTTACACTGCCTTTTTTTGAGACCCGAAAAAAAATTGTCTCAGATCGACCGGGAAAACAAATTTTCTTATAGAAGGTGCCCTGTAGAATCCATAATTTCAAACAGTTTGAAGATTGGGCTACTAGTTCAAAAGTTACAGCCCTTTGAATTTTCTTTCGCAATTGGTTTCTAGTCTATAACTTTTGATTGAGAAGTCTAATCGAAAAAGTACGAATTGTTTTGGATTCTACGCCCCAAAATTAATAAGAAAAAGTGTTTTCCCGAGAAATTTTGGTGTAGTCGATTTTTGGTAAAAAAGGAAGGTTATACACTGCCTTTTTTTGAGCCCGAAAAAAAAATTGTCTCAGATCGACCGGAAAAAAATTTTCTTATAGAATGTGGCCTGTAGAATCCATAATTTCAAACAGTTCCAAGATTGGGCTACTAGTTCAAAAGTTACAGCCCTTTGAATTTTCTTTCGAAATTGGTTTCTAGTCTATAACTTTTGATTGAGAAGTCTGATCGAAAAAGTACGAATTGTTTTGGATTCTACGCACCAAAATTAATAAGAAAAAGTGTTTTCCCGAGAAATTTTGGTGTAGTCGATTTTTGGTAAAAAAGGAAGGTTATACACTGCCTTTTTTTGATGCCCGAAGAAAAAATTGCCTCAGATCGACCGGAAAAAAATTTTCTTATAGAATGTGGCCTGTAGAATCCATAATTTCAAACAGTTCGAAGATTGGGCTACTAGTTCAAAAGTTACAGCCCTTTGAATTTTCTTACGAAATTGGTTTCTAGTTTATAACTTTTGATTGAGACGTCTAATCGAAAAAGTACGAATTGTTTTGGATTCTACGCCCCAAAATTAATAAAAAAAAGTGTTTTCTCGAGAAATTTTGGTGTAGTTGATTTTTGGTAAAAAAGGAAGGTTTTACACTGCCTTTTTTTGAGACCCGAAAAAAAATTGTCTCAGATCGACCGGGAAAACAAATTTTCTTATAGAAGGTGCCCTGTAGAATCCATAATTTCAAACAGTTTGAAGATTGGGCTACTAGTTCAAAAGTTACAGCCCTTTGAATTTTCTTTCGCAATTGGTTTCTGGTCTATAACCTTTGATTGAGAAGTCTAATCGAAAAAGTACGAATTGTTTTGGATTCTACGCCCCAAAATTGATAAGAAAAAATGTTTTCCTGGGAAATTTTGGTGTAGTCGATTTTTGGTAAAAAAGAAAGGGTATACACTGCCGTGTTTTGAGCGCCGAACAAAAAATTGGCTCAGATTGGGCTACTAGTTCAAAAGTTACAGCCCTTTGAATTTTCCTTCGAAATTGGTTTCTAGTCTATAACTTCTGATTGAGAGGTCTAATCGAAAAAGTACGAATTGTTTGGGATTCTACGCCTCAAAATTAATAAGAAAAAGTGTTTTCCCGGGAAATTTTGGTGTAGTTGTTTTTGGTAAAAAGGGCAGGTTATACACTGCCTTTTTTTGAGCGCCGAACAAAAAATTGCCTCAGATCGACCGGGAAAAAAATTTTTCTTATAGAATGTGGCCTGTAGAATCCATAATTTCAAACAGTTCCAAGATTGGGCTACTAGTTCAAAAGTTACAGCCCTTTGAATTTTCTTTCGAAATTGGTTTCTAGTCTATAACTTTTGATTGAGAAGTCTAATCGAAAAAGTACGAATTGTTTTGGATTCTACGCCCCAAAATTAATAAGAAACGCGAGAATCGCGATTAAATTTGACAGTTAAATACTTAAATCATGTCAATATCAATTTTACCTGGGTGTAAAGTGGGCTCAGCGCGAGCCAATCGAAACTAAGATTTTTTGCGGGAACTTTTAAATCTGTCTTCCTAGTTAAAAAACAGAGTATACCTTAAAAAGCGACCAGAAAATGTTGAATAGACTGAACAAATTGAAGCGACCAAACAACGTTAAAAAACTAACAAATTATTCAGACACGAAAAGATATGGAGGATTTGAAGTTAAATGAAAGTGTGACTTGAAGGAAGGACCTGAGAAATTGGAAGAAATTAAATAATGCGAAAAACAAAGTTGAAAAATCATTACAAGGATTTGAAGAGCCTAAAAAACTGATCGCAAGAGTTTCAATCAGACGCGTGTGATGAAATACTTTTAAAAATGTGAAAGGGGATGGATCGAACAAATCCGTTGACCTTAAGGATCAGGTGAAGTTTTTAGGTAGGTCATCATCAAGGAGTTGCCAAAGACGATGCCAATATTCTCTCATTGAGCCTTTGATTGTGTTTTTTTTACTATTTCCCGAGCTATTTCCCCTGTCTGTTAATTAAATAATGTCCAATGTTGTACAAATGGTTTAATTAAATTATACGAAACTGAGACATTGGAAATTGACAAAGGTACTTTGGTAATCTTTACATTTAGGTATAAATGCTTAACACTAGTATAAAAATAGCATGCGTTTCATGATATCAAAAAAGACTGTGGATAAAAATTTAAAATACTTTAATTATAATACGTCTTTAAAATAAAATAACTTACGTAAGAGAAATTCGTTTACATTATCACATAAAATGAATTAAGTACCTACCAATAAATAAATACAAACTATGAGTAAAACGTCAGGACCGACTGTTGGTTGCCCCTGATTAGTAAATAAGGTGGAAGATCTTTCGTTAAAGCTTCCAACCAGGCCATATATAAAGGGGGTGGAACGGATCCCTTCCGGGGCATCGGAAGTGACCTAAAAAATTGTGTTATTGTTTACGAAGACCAGATTGATTATACTCACATCACTACTAAATTGGCTTCACACGAATTTTCTAACAGCAGTTCCCTTAATCTCAAGTGCCTGTTAGTTTTTTCTTGGAGCGTCGCCAATTCAATATCCGTGATTTGGTACTCTAAATTGCAAAAATAGAATTTAATTACTTTCATAACCGCAAAACTAATTTAAAACTTATTACGCACCACTTCCGTTATCCCTGTAATCTTCTATAATCGTATCAAAGAACTCTACAGTCTTTGGTTTTGGTTTATCAGAAAGCTGTACCATTTGTAAACTGGAATAGTCTAAGCGAAACTTCGATAGCAAATTAGCCATACTGAAAGTGTAACAAATGCGGATTTGATTTGCGTGCATGCAAGACGGTGACTTACTTTCGCTCTTCCAGTTCTAATTCTTGCTTATTATTCGCTAATGCAAACACCCGTAATTTGCAATTTGACCAGCCTTGTCGTGTGGAGATGATATACGGTAAAAGCATAGTAAGCCCTCCGTCATCGTATAACCACCAAACGTCAATGGTGCCTTTACTTTGTTTCTTTTTGAATATAGTCATTGTATCAAAAACTGCTTTAGGTAATTGTTGCCCTGTGGGAGACGTGAACAAGATCTTTTCCGCGAGACCTTTCTTTTTGTTTTTAATGTTCTTGTTTAAAAGCGTGCTTCCGTTTTTAGCGGGGGCAACTAAGTCTAAAATGATCATTTTATTGGCTGTTAGAAAAGACTAGCGCTTACTAATGCTCGGATATGAAGAGGAGACTATACTTTCTGAGACGTCGATGTGTGAAATATCCAAGTTAGAATCAGCGTGCATCATCGCTCTGGATATATTTGGGAAAGCATGAGTTGAGGGGTGTTGAGACAGGGTTAGATCAGCATTGGGGGTTGTCGCGTTCTCGTCTTCTTCCAATATTCTGCTGTAATCGAGGCCGTCTGGAAGGCGCAAGATTGCTACGGCTAGTCGATTTTCAAAGGCGTTACTAAAAGCTTTCGTTAATTGAGGTTGAGTGTTTTGAAGAGGTAGTTACTGTAAAACGTTGAAGTAGGCGTTGAGCTGGTCTGTGTTGCACACTTTCCAGTCGTTTTTAAATCCCATCATCAGAACGTTGGGAATCAATTTTCCAATGCCCGTTGTTTGTAGCAAAGCTGTTGCTCCTGTTTCAAAGTCCATACCATCAACCAGGCAGTAAAAGGCCTTGACCTTTTGCTCTCTTAGGCATTGATATGCCGCTTTGGTTCTACTTGCCCGTGCACGATAACTTAATCGGTTCTGAAATACATAAACGTTTTTACCAAATTGCCTACACGCTTTGCAACATGCACAATTTTAGAGGGTAATAAAACTGAACTAATTGCAAAGTATATTTTTAGAAATAATTGCTTAACTACCCACATATTTTATAAATAATATTTCAAAATCGGACAGCACAATACAAAATTACTAAATACATACCTCGGCGATTTCTGCGATGATCAATAAAGAATTATTTTTAGTAATCAAATTGGCAAAATCAAGTAAGGGCGGTCGGGCCTGTGGTTTTCCACACAATAACAATATTTGAGGCTGATAATTTTTGACGTGTTCACCGATATTAATCAGACGGTGGGACGTCGTTAGCGCAGTTTTGTAAGTCTGAGCTTGAGTGGAGGATCCCCAGTTTACATCTAAAAATGCCATTATATTAATAAAACATTTGTTTACCTTCGTACTAACCTGGTTTTCTGTATACAACGATGAGATAGAGGGTGAGAATTACGATGAACGTAATAAGAGACGAAAGCCAGTTGATGAGAAACATGATCACGACGCACATAAGGAACCCTGCCAAGCTTAGCCATGTGTTGTAATACTATAGAAATGGTGTAATTAAACATTCTTGTAAAAAAGATTTAGCTTACTCGAAATGTCGGTCTCCATCCCAATGGTTTTATTAAAGCCGCGTGAAAGGTACAGAAATTTATTAAGGCGTACGACGCTAAATAGAAGTTCGATATTAAGGGCGCTATAGCATTCAAATCGGCTATAACAAAAAAGGATTATTAAATACGCAAGTAATTGAATCGCGAGTCTACTTACCAATTAATATAAAAGCTGCTGCTACAAAAAACGTTAATACATATCCACGATAGGGTTCTCCAGCTTTGCCGTATCCTTTAGAAAAGAAAATTAAGCCGGGATAAATCCTGTCAATTCCTAAGGCCTGGATAAGTCGAGGAACTGATAGTAAATTTGTAAGAGCTGTACTTAAAGTGGCGGCGAAGCAGCCTGCGTAAATGAATGGACCCCAACCTGACATTAATTGCATGACCTATAAAAATAATATAAATCAATACGTACATTTTTATTCAACTATCCTAGGAGGTTGTTTCTTGGGTAAAACGGCTCTTTTTGGACGCGAAACGGATGCACTTTTTAAAGCACGAAAGCGAACAGTGCCCTTCGCCTTTACTGACTTTATCAAAATAGTTCGAGAACTTTGACGTCGCATTTTTTGCACAATTTTGACCAACAAAAGACGTCTCCACGATTTTTGTTATTGAAATTGAGTCGAATTTGGGGAATCGATGTGGAGGAGAAAGGTAACACGTGTGCTAGCTGAGTAGTGGTCGAAAAATCTCCACTTTTCCAGACTTTTTTCAATTTTTCGTAAATATTGCACGAAAAATCGTCTATGAAGAGGATAAAACTTCCTACAATGTGCGATCAAAAATAGCTCTGTAGCTCCAGCAGCTTTCGAGATACAGCCTTTCAAACATTAAGTAAATATTTTTTCCAAAAATTGTCTAAACTCATAATTAGAATATGGGCTTCTATACTCATCCCGGGGAATTTTTTTGTGTACTCTTTGGGGCCGAGTACTTTAATTTCCGAGTCAAGTAATGTCATTTTACTGACGAGTTTTTTCTAGAGTTCTGTATCAAATTCCACCCGAAATCATATTTTAATATAAAATTTCAATTTTTATATACAGGGTGGCCATTTGAAAACGAAACAGAGCCTATTTTGGGGACCTCAAAACATTTATGAAAAAATCCTCGGACCCGTCAATTTTTGATTTAAGGGGGAACCATTTTTTTGCTAGTTTCGCCTCCCTGAGGGCAAAGCCATAGCGGGGGTGACAAGCGCCCCCAAAATTTTAAATCGAATGGGGGGTCGAGTGATACCTTTCGACTTCCATTCAATAATACAGGTTTTGTTCGAACCTTTTCCGTACATTTTGAAAAACTTCTGGTGTAATTTGACGACATTCATCAATTATTCTTTGTCGCAAGTTGGCTGACTACCATAAATTGTAGTTTGGCCTCGTAAAAAAAAATCTAACGGACTTAAGTCCGGGGAATGAGGAGGCCATTCAATAGCTCCTCTTCTTCGAATCCATTGTCCTGGAAACGTTTGGTCCAAATATTGACGAACCCTTACAGCATAATGAAGTGGCGCACCATCTTGCTGAAATACTAGGCGATTTTCCAAGTACTCGTTATTTTCTAGTATAATACTCGATGAATCATATTTTCTAATAACTCCAGGTACATTCCTCCTGTTAAATTGCCAGGTAAAAAGAAGGGGCCTACGATATGGTTACCAAAAATGCCAGCCCAAACATTCAATTTTTCAGGATTTTGTGTACATGCACCTCACGAACTATTCTGGGATTTGAATCAGCCCAATAGCGACAGTTGTGACGATTCACAGTACCGTTTAGGAAAAAGAACGAGTACGAGATGTATTTTGTACGGATGGAACTTGTGTTTTTTTAAATATCTTCTGAATGCTGTTTCTAGTAATACCAGACACGATTGACAATTTCCTTGTGCTCAGTGTGGGATCTTGCACAATATGGCCTGAAATATCCACTTCTGAAGCTTCATTTACTACTGGGTTATCCATTTCACGTTTTTTATTAACCACAGACCCAGTTTCCCTAAATTTTTGAACCAATTCCAAAATGTACTTACGACGGACCTGTCGATTCTGGTGTTGTAGATTAAACAGAAATTATTTCAAATCTTTCAGCAATAAACCATTATCACTGTTCAATGTACGGATTTTGCAACTAAATAACGACTATGATCTGACAACAGTAATTGACAATCACTATTAAACTTCAAAATGCTGCTCTATAATACCTACGAGACACGAGTATTAAAAAGAAAAAAAAACAACAAGTACGGTTCAGAATGTAGGAGAACAACATTTTTGGTATTTATTGTTGTCTTTATTTTTGTTATTTAACTCATTCATTTACAAGCATTTTTTTTCATAAGAAAATGTTGCCACGTTTTTGTAACTTTTATTAGCCCCTGTATCGGCTAGGCAAATTAGTAGCGATTTAAAACGTAAGGGTCCACATACATACCTACCCCCATTCGATTTAAAATTTTGGGGGCGCTTGTCACCCCCGCTAGAACTTTGCCCTCAAGGGGGCGAAACTAGCAAAAAAATGGTTCCCCCTTGAATAAAAAATTGACGGGTCCGAGGATTTCTTCGTAGATGTTTTGAGGTCCCCAAAATAGGCACTGTTTCGTTTTCAAATGGCCACCCTGTATAACTTTAGATTAATGCCAATCTGTCAGTGATGACAGGAGTCATTTAAGACATTTATCGTGTCACAGAGACACATTACACATCACACACATTACACATTACTGGCGAGGAAAATGTCATTTTACTGACAAGTTTTGTATTACATTTTACCCAAAATCGTATTTCAAAATTATCCTGCAAAGAAATCTTATATGTCAAAAAAATCTACTAATTCGAAGTGCGATTTGGTATTCCTAATCCCTTCACGAATATCGTTCTCTTCATCGCACGAAAACGTTCCTCTCCACCCCTCATTCCGCTGAGAAAATAGCATGAAAAGTTGACGACAAATACAAAACGTTTTTCCGAAGGCCCTAGGTTGTAGTGAGGGTTAATTCTGGGTCAATTTTTAAACGGGAAAGGTGGCAAGTCACGTAAAGTTTTAAATGATCAGATTGGTCCTCAACAATGAATAATAGAAGATAAAAAAATGAGATTAAATTTCGCATCAGGTGGTCAAGAATTAATTCGTAGAATGAAATCATTATCTTCAAGTCTGCCTACGATGGAAGAGAATTACTGTTCATATTTTTGAAATTCGGGGTTGCAAATGTAAAGAAGTTATATCTAGTTTAATGTGCACGCACTAAATTAAACCATTAAACGCAAAATTGTCTCCTATATTGAAAAGCACTTAAAATACTCTATTTTTGGAAATTGCGTAACCCTAAACTTACGAGCAATTAATGGTCGAGCCATAAACGCACCGTATACACAATTAGTAACCAATTAAGTTAGATTGTATCAAAACGAGACAAAGACAACCTTGCCTTTAATAGATAAAATGGTATTTAATATGATATATCTACGTACTTCCATCACGCGAAATACCTTTTAGTCAACGCAAATAAATGGTACACCTAATCTCTGCAAAAAAGGTGAATATGTACCTAGTCGTTACCGACTTACCGAATAACTGTTGAAAAGTCCATAGTGGCAGCTTAAATCGGAAACACACTGTGTTAATGTATTGTTGGCCAAATCAGCCAAACTTCCACTTGCATCTCTCATTGCTGCTGCTCCAGCAAAGAAAACGAACGTGACGTATGAAATCATAGAAATTAATAACGCCAAGAGGGTTCCTTTTGGAATGGATGACGCCGGATCCTAAAATTGATAATTAATTTCCAAACTCGTTAAACGCATATAATTACTTTTAAATCTCCAGAGATATTAGCACCAGCTTGAATCCCAGTAACCGAAGGGAAAAAGACCGCAAATACTTGGAAAAAGTTATAACTCACGTTCTCTTGCTTCCTATACATTGGACCCCAATTATCCTTTAAAACTTCAACTGAAACAGATTATATTGCGTATAAATCGAATTGAATTCAATGTTTTCGAGGTTTTATGTTGTCGAAATTGTGCGCAGTTCGTTTCAGTTCGCCCTTGTTGGAAACCGCAATTCAACCACCCTCGTGCCTCCACAGTATTTATCTTTTCAGTACTCAAATTCGCTTGATTGGTAACTTTGTCCATTAATTCAAAATTTATTAGAGCCCGTAGTAGAAGAGGCGCACAACTAATATGGGTCAACTAATAAATTGTGCGCAATTAATACGATATGAAGATTTATGACTTGTTGCTAGTTACTCACTAGAAACATATCTGAATGGGGTCAATTAAGTAATTGGGTTACTAGTAATCTACGTTGGAAATGTGAAAAAATCAATGTTGGTGTACTTAACCAAGAAATTGTGCTCCAATTATGGAGATATACAAGCCAACCATGCAATTATGTGGAATGCTATAAAATTGACCGTTTCAAGAGTAATGGTCTATGAAATTTCAAGCGTCGTTACTCACAGGCTACACTTTTACTGGATATGCGACTTACCTACGTGCAAGTGAGATTTAATGCTATAGAAGGGCATAATTTTAAATTATGCCAAAATCTGCTTGACTCTACATTCAGTAAACATTTTTCTCACACCTCCGTTTTACATTTAACTCTAATTTTTTTATTTCAAATTAAATTCGCATCGCTCGCCTTGGACGCCTGAAATTAACTCAGAGTAACGAGCTTAATCGCCGATTTAATTTGTAAAAATGGAAAACTAATTAAGAGTATATTACGCTTCATGCAAATTTCAGTAAATTAAAATCTGTACTGAGCCGAATGATTCCCTGATTATTAGATATAGAGATTAAAAGTATTGATTGAGCTGAAGCATCTTTTCAGTTGTAAAAAGTATAAATTTCGCGGTTACGGTTTAAAGTTTAGGTTATTGAATTAATGGGTTGAACTGCGTTCCCAAAAAATCAGTATTCGTTTTGCAAGAATGACGGGCAAATTATTGTCTAAATTAAAAAATGTATCAAACGCATACTTTGGTGGACCGTGACAGTAGGATCCACTGATATCGTACATCGCTAGTGAAAGATTTTCAATAGCTGCCCACTCGGGGAGTATACAGGGTGTGCCTAAATATGATGTAACCGGATATGTTACAAACTATTGCATTATGAAAACTTCAAAATCAAAAATTAAGTTTTTTTCATATTTATGAAACTATGGGGCCTATACGCGACCGGAAAATGTACCAAAACCGATAAAAAAAAAAATTTTGATTATCCATGCAGTGCCCAAGATAAGGATGCCTACGGGTTTCTCAGAAACCATAGAACTTAAGGCGATGGTTCTATTAGGGAAAAGTTGTGCAATTACACAATCATTATCATGTTGTAAAGAAAATCAGGAAATTCTGACTATTTCCGAAGATGCCAGAAAAACCGAAATTTGCCAGATTTTGTTTTTATTTTTTTCTGGCGTTGTAGCATTGTTTATTAGGAATCAACGATGTGCCGGATTAACCATTAGGCAGAGTAGGCAACGGCCTGGGGGCCCTGCGAAAAAAAAAGCTTTCTAATGACGTATAAGATGACATACTTAAGTAATAAGTTGCCATTAAAAAAAAATCAAAACGGCGGTCGCACTCAAAACTCAGTGGGATAAGCCCTTGTCCAAACAATGTACGATCAAAAATCAACTACCTATCAAGATTATTTATTGTAAACGTTAACATTAACGTCTGATGGAAGAGTTCCAGACTCACTCATGATATAAGCAAAGAGAAATTGAAATCAAAAGCAAAATTTTTAACGTACAAATTTTCTTGACGTTCAGATTTTCTGCTTTCTCTGGCGTCGAAAACTATGCTACTTCAATTGAAATTTTAAAAAAATGCATCAATTTTATTTTTTGTTTTTAGCAGTAGGTATAGAAGTTGTATTTAATACTTGGCTAACGGCCATTAACATACTCACGCTCTTACAATAGCTCGGGCTAACGCCCTCGTATGCGCAATTGTCGCATTCGTAAGTTAATGAGGCCGTTATCACACTGATTAAATAAATAAATATTACACACCTCGTTTGTGGAATAATTGCAAATCGAAACGTTGTAATTTTCTTGTCTATATCTCAAACGGTTTGAGCATGAGAGCTTTGGCCCCATCTTTAATAGCAACCCTGTATAATTGCATTGTGTATTTTCAAAAGTAAGAAAGAAAATGGTTTTTACTTTTTGTATTGAGAGTAACATTCGCAACTTTCCGGACGGCATCATTTTGGGGATAATTCTTGCAAAAAACCACGTAAAAAATAGCAACGTAAACGTTTCCCCTTACTTTTCTCATATGTAGGTAGGTACATAAACAAATATCATTTTTTTGTTAACAGCTTCTTATTGACAACGTTAATATCAACTTACAATTCTCACTGGAATTCACTGGAATTCTTTTTGAAAGTTACTGGAATTCAATGGAATTCTTTGGAAGTCAACGAAATTATTTTGCAGTTTTGGAAGTCTTAATCTTCCTTTCTCGATTTTGTAAAAAATTTCTCGACGAAACCCGGAGTTTTTTTCTTTGTCGCACCTCGGCTTAGGGGCGTGCTCTTTTGAAGTATAAATTTTGGAAAAATATTTACAAAATCAGAAAGAGCATATTCAAAGAAAATTAAAGAAGAAACGCAAGTATGTTTGGAAAAAATGTTTTGGTCCCTTCTACCTCTCATTTTTTAGTTAATTTTCAACTTATTATGGCTCCTTTTTCCGTCCGTCCGTTCGAAGCTTTAACTACTCAAACACTATTCAAAATGTTTTGCGCAATGCCAACTTTCTTATTTATGGAAATTTTTTTTAGAAATTTTAACCACAGATGCTTCTATAGTCCCTCTCACCTTGACTTTACAGTACAATGTCTTTTGCTCAACAATGATGCCAAACGAATATGATTTGTAGAAAATGAACAGCCTGGCTTCGATTCCTGGCGGATGCAGAATTTTTATAAATTTTATATACAGAGTGGCCCAACGAGAAGTATACAGAGGGCTTTTAGAGTATTAAATTTAGAAATTTCGAAAAATCCTCGAACACGTCAATTTTGTATTCGAGGGGGACAACTTTTGGAATACAAATCATGAACCCAAGTTTTCACCCCTGTACGTAGGGAGCTTAACCCCTAAAATTTTAAATGGAAGCCTAGGCAAATGGCACATTATTTGAAAGCCAATTTAATTGTGATTACTAATCTGTTTTGCTTTTTAAATTCTATTGATTCGTTTCGGAGATATTCGCATTTGAAATGGTTTTTTCCCCTAATTTAAGTCCTTTAGATTATTTCTTGTGGGGATATTTAAAGAATAAAGTCATGTTTATTATTTATGAAAACCATTCGTAAAGTTTAAAGTGAGGAGACTGTTCCAGCAATACATGGCATCGTAATATCCATAGTGAAATCACAGGATTACAACAGTGCATGTTCATTTTTAGGGATTTACATGACGTTAATTTAGGACGCTGTAGAAATGGTAGCAAACTGAAATTGCACCAACTGATTTTTTGGAAAGATTTAATTTTTTTCTCGGTTTCTATCTGAAATTATTTAGGATGCGATTGTAGTTAATTATTTATCGTATCTATCAGTGTGCGCAATTTCAGTTTTCTAACATTTCTAGGACGTGGGAAAACATAGGGGTCCCAAATTAATATGTAAATCGCTAAGGGTAAAACTAAAAAGACAGGCACGGTATAATCGGCACACAGATAGACCATGACTTAGGAGAGAAGTAATTAAATTTTGGGCTTCGTCGGTTAATCCCCTTTCATAATATAACCGTGAAATCACATTTCTCTGCAAAATATGCCACTATCGTTTAAATAATGTTCCGGCGAATTAATTTTGAAAAACACTCGGATGTGTAACTTTAGGTTGAAGGGGCCATATTTTACAATAAACTTCATTCGCTACTTTTTCATTCCTTAGAGGTGTGGTTCCAGGGCCTATAATTTTCAATGACAGTGACTGGAAACTGGCAAAGCCTTTTTTCCTTGAATTTGGGGCTGCAATTTTTTTAGGTTTGATTTACACCAAACTACATTGAAGATTCGTCGTTCGCTCATTCGCTAATTTTGATTTAAAATGACTAAAATTAAAGCAACTGGTTCGACCAACAGTGCTAATAAAATTAGGACAGTTTTTCATTCCGGATGGGATTTTTGCCAAATCTCAGTCAAAAGAAACTCACGCAACACTTAGGTACTTGCAATGAATAGGTATATTACTCCCCCTAACACATCATTACATAACGCAATCCCAAAAATGTGCAATTATGAAAACAAATAGCTAAACATAATGCAGTAATTTTTAAATGACTGCAAATAGTTAGTCCTTGCTGGAGCATATGCACATTACTAAAAAACAACATATGGTAATGAGTGCTTTATTAAAAGCATTGTTTTCGTACTTCCGAAATATAAGCGTGAGAAAAATATGCATATCTGGAAAACAATGCCCAGGATCTGAAAATTTACAAATGAATTACTAATTTTAGAAGTACCTGAAATTGTTAGGTACTCGATTCGACATTTGTGCACCAGTTTTTTGGAAAAGAGACAGCCACATTTGAATTAATAAATCATAAACAGTAAAAGTAAATTAAATACGAAATCATACTGGAAGGTTTATCTGAACTTTGAAAGATTATGCCCTTTTCTTTATCGGAATCAATTTTTTTAATATACCGTGTGTCACAGGGAGAACGCACCATAGGGAAACAGAATTAATGTATTTTTTCGCCAAGGATCCAGCAGGCCTTTGAGGTGTATTTGAAGTTATTGCGCTTGCCTGATGCTAGAAAGAGATTGGAGTAGAACGTTGAACGCTAATTTCAAAGTCCTTGTCAAGGTCCTTGTGGATCCTTCGCAAAAAATATATTGCCGTTTCCCTATTGTGCGTTCTACTTGAGACACACTGAAATAACTAAAAATTCTTTACAAAATCTGTTGGCTTTGGAAAAAATACACAGTGTGTAACAATTACAGAGTGGGAAACGTAATTCGGCATCTTCAACCTTTGGACATTCCCAAATCATTCTTGTATACAGGTTCTTGATACAGTATTTATCAATCTTGACATAAGCATGAAATCCTTTGGCACTGTCGATACAAATGGTCTTAAACCGTCCTATGATTAAAGTTTTTGAGCAAGGTTCATTCAATGAATATCATTGTGATTCTGCGGTGTTGTCGTTTTGGGGGAATAATCAACGTGTTACCATTGAATTTTCAGAAAATATCAGCTTCAAGAATCGCTTATAGGGGAAATATATGTTACTGCAACAGAGTTTTTAAATTAAATCAAATAAAAATGGCCATTTCATAACCATCCCCGAGGAAATGAGATCTGCTAAATTAGAGAAAAATTGGATTCTTCAAATATTTCGGATACTATTTGGTTAAAAGAAAACAAAAATGAATAGAGTGGCAAAGAATAGCAACAGTTATTTGTTGTACCTTATGGTTCTATAGAAATATGAGAAGTTTTCATTTTTTTAATGATAACCATAGCCTTAATACAATTACCTTGTTGATTTTTTTCTCTACTCATTAATAGCGATACATTACACAAAAGGGCAAATGTTGGTAACCAAGGCCTTCTATGAATGTCAAAAATAACTAATGAAGTTTCTGAGAAAGTATGCACAATAGCAAAATCACAAACAATTGTTCTTAACGAGATGTGAAATTGTTATATGAATAAATTGTTGGTAAGCTTAATAATAAACAAAAATATACTACCTATATAACACCTCATTACGAGAAGAATCTTGTGCAAATTTATTTAAAAAAAAGTAAATAGAAAAACCTAGATTAAATTATGAGGTTCGTCTTCTTAATCCCATGGAGGTCGAAAAAGAATTAAAACGAAAACGCAAAGAGACTTGTAATATAAACGGACAAGTTTTCTAAAACCTGTCGAATAATTTACAATTTATTCCCACTCTCTTGTGATATTATTACAGACAATGGCGGAATATTTCAACTGATCGATAAATTAATAAAAAAATCAAATTTTATCAAAATAGGAATCTACCGTTTTTAGTGATTTTTGGTAGGATTTTTGTATAAAAACCTTTTTTGCTAGAAGGCATTTTTATATTCCTGAAGAGATCGATAAACGAACCCTGACTAAAGATATTGGGAATTTTTTTTCCCCCATTAATTGTAAAATTATAATTTCAAGTTCAGTAATCCCAGTCTTTTGTGTGGGTTTTAAATTGTATACTTAGCATCCAGAGGAGTGTAAGTTTATTTTAATAGAATTTTGTACTAGGTGTTTGATTATTTGCGGATATAATGATCTAGATTAGATTAGAATTGGTCGTGATCACGAGATAGGCTTGAATTTTTTATTTTAATGCTATTATTTTAAAATTTATTGAATGATTGAATTAAGAACAATAATTAACGATTACAAACAAGCATAAGAAACACCGCAATCGGTTCTTTTCAGCATCACAGAATCGTTTCAAAGATTCGTGATTTCTTTAATTATAGTTCTTCCTTCAATAAATAGATAGCGTTTATTTTCAAAACCCAATATCCTGGAAACGATTGAATTGAGATACATTACATGGTTCTTACAAATTTTGCTTAAAATTGGAAGAAGAATTGAATGGAATAATATACAGGGTGTTCCATTTAAAAAAATGCAATTTTGGTATGCTACCCCTTTATGATGAATCCTGTGTAATTAAACTTATTACTGCTTAGTAGACATTGAAGAACCCCAAAACTTTTGTATAATTTTTTGATATCTTGTAGGTATATTTTCTTCGATAAACGACCGTTTCCAGTCTTGTCACTAGCCTGTATTTATTTGTATTAGAAATATTAGAATACACAATTTAAGATCCCTTTGTATAGGTACTCGTTTTCCAAATTAAATAGAGGAAATTTAATATAATGCGAACAAAGGAAGCGTATAGTTACGAACATTAAAGTGCTTTTAGTCCGGCATCGACTGCTAGTTGTAATTGGCAGGTAATTAGAAAGTTCTACTATGTAAATTTTACACAAATTTTACTCACAGCTAAATCCTGAGAATCCTTTGGCCCTTTGCTCGTCAGTGTGGGGTCCTATAGACGCCCCAACTAAAAAGTCAAAAATTGCCCCGACAATGATTGCGATCAGAAAATTTTGCGCTTTCGATTCCCATTCCATGCCAACCGCACAAATGAATATCATCACCAAAATGGCAACAACACCAACAATTCTAACGTCATTAATTGCTCCGTCGATAATTTTCAGATCGTATTGAGAAAGTAAGTCATTGAGAGAGTTACAAAATCCTATCGTATTCATCGATGCAGCGACGGCATTTGCGAACGCAAACACAATTCCAACCGACGCTCCAAACTCTGGGCCGAGCGATCTTGAAATAATGTAGTAAATTCCACCTGGAAGTTGCTAATATTACGCATATTGTTAATTGTCACAAAAACGGTCTTAAGTACCCCCTTTGACTTCTCCATTCGTGCAGATTGCGGATAGCGAAAGAGTCGTGATAACGCAAACGATCGCAGATACACCAATAATGATGAGTGAGTGTCCTAGATAGATAATGCAATTTAGGTATTTAGGTCAAGGGAAGTAAAATAAAACGAGGATGACGACTTACGTACCTACTCCCGATTGGGCAACTATCCAGGATAATCTAAGGAACAGCATAACACCCCAAATGTTGAGAAGGCACGGAATGAGGACGCCCTGTATCCAACCCAATTTGATTCCTTCATGATGACTAGGGGCTTCCAATTGAATTTTTTCATCCGCATTTTCTGGGCCAGCACTTGCTTCCTATTAAAAACGGATATTAGTAAGATCAATCTTTTATTAGTAGAGATCTGTTTGCCGGCGCTCGTGCGTCGCAAAGGTTCTCATAAATTTTCAAACCCTTTGTGTACTTACTGAACTTCCTTTTAAACATGTTTACATTGTAAAATCGCGAGGAAGAATCAATAAAGTTAGCAGTACATATTCTCGAAAACATACTGCTTTCACGCAATGATCGTAGACTGTGGGCATCCAATGTCATGTTTACAAAAAAAAAGGGAAAAACACGCAATGGATCGTTAATTTAGTATTTTATCAAACATATATGGAATGAGTTGGCTATTGACAATAGCAGAACAAAACTTGGAGCGTTCATAGTGACAAACAAGGGCTAAATAAAAAACCTGTTTAAATTACATTAATTTTTGGAATTCTATGATATAGGCCACAA
The DNA here is from genome assembly GCF_008802855.1 of Photinus pyralis. Lineage (NCBI taxonomy): Eukaryota > Metazoa > Arthropoda > Insecta > Coleoptera > Lampyridae > Photinus > Photinus pyralis. The sequence goes on from NW_022170510.1 coordinate 6,242,012, forward strand.
TGTCTCCTAATTATTTAAAACTCGGAACCGATATCAACACATAAAGGAAAGAAGGAATCCGAAAGGTGTGCATCCCTACACCCAACAGCCTCCTGACTGGCAGAATTACCAATCTTGTATATACTGTGACGGTTCTCAGCAATCGAAGATTTGGGGAAGTTTGCGAAAATGAGCCGCAAAGAAGAAGCGCAAGCGATTTATGGTGTTAATGGAAGGAAGAGTTGAGGAAATAATCGCGAAGGGGTTGTTAAGAAAATAGGCGTGATGGAAAGAAGTGTGAAGACTAGGAGGAAATCTGGAAAAAGGGGGCGCAAAAAGATCGCGCCAAGAAAGACAACAGGAAGAATGAAAAAGGATTTAAGGCACGGTATGGGAGTCGAAAAATTGTGAAACTAAAAGCTACAGAAAAGAAATTTGAAAAAGGAAATTATTAAGAGAGAAAATTTGAAAGAAGCACAAAAAGGACGGAAACATGGGAAACGTGCGAAGGAGAGTGTCCTAAAGGATGTCGTAATAGAAGGAAGGCATCATGAAAGATATGATGACGGAGGTAAAAAAAACGTTGTGAAATGATGAGTGAAAAGGGCGTCAAAAGTGTCTGCTGAAGGCGAGCAGGAAAATGGATTAAAACAGAGGACGTTAAGAGAGAAGCAGTAATTGAAAGGCAAAGAGAAATGATGTAACGAACGGCTGTGTGCACGTAATGTATTCGAGCAGATAAAATGGTTGTATGACGTGCAAGATTTTCTTGCACGTCATACAACCATTTTATCTGCTCGAAAGAGAAATGAGTTAAGAGCAGTGTCCTAAAGGAGGTATAATAGTTAAAAAAAGTTGAAAGCAGTACTAGAAACAGTTTTGACCATTTTTACCACCCGCACGTTAGTAAGGGAGGTATTGCATTGGGGTCTACTTTTTTTTTCGAAAATACCCGTTTTGAAGCACCAAGGCTCTGAATCAAACAAAATCTGTTGGTCTGTCTGTACTCTCATTTCCGGCTAAACGGGTCAACCAATTGGAGCCAAATTTGGTACACATATTCCTAGAGATAGGGCTGAAAAGTTTTGGGCAGAACGCCCATGTACAGCTGTGCGGGTGGTATCTGTACTAGCTACAGGAAATTTTTGACTAATCTCTCGTTTGTGAGATATAGCCTGTTGTAGGTTTCTAAGGTAAATGTGAAGAGGGCGTGAAGGAAAAGGACACGAAGAAAGGAAATAAAGAAAAACGCATGAAAGAACAAAGTGTGAACGAAAAAGGATTCGGGAAAAGGGCATAATAATAACATAGAAGGAAGCGGAAAGGGAGGCGCGAATAATGCGTGAAAGTGAAAGTAAATTATTGTAAAATCCACTGATAGTTATAACCGCTAATTAATTAAGTGCTAATTATGCGCTTTATTGTGCCGTTGAGTTAAAACCTTTGCGCCCTAGTATAATGAGTTATTTCAACTTCACGTAGTCGCTGAATTTTTGATGAATGCAAGCGCTACGTGAATTTGAAATAACTCATTTGAAAATTTCATTTTAACGGTGCTAAAAGGCGCATAATTATCCCTTAATTTTTGCACAACACAAACTTCATGTATGAAAAAGTTCGCACTGGAATAATAATTTTTGGGGTGACTCATTTTCCCCACAACATTTTATTCCGCCTAATTACGCATTCCAGTAATTAAAATTAATCACAAATAACTCGATCACACACCTTCAAGGAAGTGGTAAGGAAAAGAAACCTTCCAGGATGACGTTTAAAAACGTTTCACGACCTCCGTAGTGGGATAGCCGTGATATCCTGGAAAAAGTGGGATTTCAAGAAACTTAGAGCGGGCCTAAAATTGTTCCTCCTCGAACGTGTCGGGGGAAGGGGGGGGGCTCTGTAGCCGTGGATTGGTAACTAATAGTGAAGCCTAGAGGAACCCACTGGAGGACGCTCGATTCGGACTCCTATTAGGGTAGTCCGCTTTGAATGCCGCACCCTGGTGAAGAGAGGTCGCGAAGAACGAGGGGTGTGGGAGTGTACTTATGTAGTTATCGAACCTGCGTGGCAGTACCGTTAGATGCTGGTGCTTTCCTTAATATGTTGATTTTAAATATTTTCAGTTCCAGGGATGAGAAGTTGTGACTAGTAGTTCGCAGTGCAGAATTTTCTTTTCGTCTCTTCATGGAAAAGTGGTGGAAATACGATTCAGTGTGGACCAAGGGGCATTTAGGTAATCATAAAATGCAGTGAAATTCGTAAAGATGAAGCCGGTGAATTATTTAAAGGGAAAACTTCGGTGGAGCTACATGTTCAGTGTTCAGTATACACTAAGCGTCCAAAGGCCCCTACTGCACCTGAATAAGTGCAGAAACCACCACGGACTTCGACTTCAAGCTCCATTGCATGTTCTGCAATCGATGAGTGGATGTTCAACACCCAGAGCGTGTGCCTTTCTGTCAGATGAGCACTTTAGAAATAATTCGTAGTATGCTGTCAAAAGAAATGACCAGTGGGGTCACCACAAAGTTAAGCGCGGTTTCAGACTAAATGGCAGCTGAGCGTAGATACCATAGGGAGTGCTAGTGTTTGTCTTCTAGCGCACAGGGCAAAAAGTGCAGGTTTCGATAAATTATCCCAAGTGTTTGAAGAGCTGAAGTTAATACAGTAGCTAATTTTTTTACTATTTCATTTTACCTAAAATCGTCCTGAAATATTCATTTTCAAGCCTACTTTCTGTCAGAAAATTTTAATTTCCATGACAGAGGCAGAGCAGACTACGTTTCCTGCCGCTTGTTACTTTACTGATCGCATTTGTCACTTTACCGGCCGCACCGTCACTTTACCGGCCGCATTTGTGCTAAATTTCCACAATGACTCCTGTCATCACTGACAGATTGACATTAATCAAAAGTTCTACATAAAAATTGAAATGTTATATTATACGATTTCGGGTAAAATTTAATACAAAACTCGTCACTAAAATTATACTTGGATTGGGAATTAAAGAAAATCTTTTTTAAAGAAAATCTTTTTTAAACACGTTTTTTTATTACTATTGCGGCTATCGATTTCGACCTTATCAGGTCATCTTCAGGCCGAGCGTCATTTGGTGAAGTGATGATGCATGTAATATTTTGACGATGTTATATATTATATTAGTTGTCAGGAATGAAAAATTAAGTGTAATAAAAGTTTTATTACAATACATCAATCAAAATGATACTACTTGACTCGGAAATTAAAGTACTCGGCCCCAAAGGGGCCTCGTCCTTCAATATTTCCTCGCCAGTAATGTATCATTTCCATAACTTTTATGTAAATAACTATTATTTTAAGCCCGGAATCCTGAAACTGAAAGTTATAACGTCAACATAATATTAAGAACAATAGATAGTCGTTTAGTACTTAAAATTGGCGCCCTGCCATCGCTCTAAAATTCTAGCTTTTCCAGGTTTTGGTTTTTTGACACTGGAATGCAGTGGACTCTGGAGGATAAATCTGATAAATCTGAAATCTGTCTTGTATGTAAAAAATGTGACCGAATGAAAAAAAAACAAAAAAAAAACGATTTACTTGAAATTCCAGGATATCCGGGCTATTCCATTAGGACTAGAGAGATCGTGGGACTTTTTTTGTGTCATTCTCGAAGGTGTCCGAACGTATTCCAAAAGGTCCCGCTTAGTAATTATAAATATCTGGGTCAAAAACTAAGTTTACTGTAGTAAATGACTGGTGGGAAAAAAAGAAGTAGAACTGGAAGGGATAAAGATATAAAATTAGGAGCGCCTTTTATCAGTAGAAGCGCCAAGTGGCCCGAGCTGGAAAAGTAATGTAAGTCATCCGTTTCATGAAACTTTAGTACAAGCATAAGGAAAAATATACCCACAATCCTAAACCTTTGTTTATTCCAGTGCCTAAACGTAGGCTTTATACAAGAAAGAAATGCACTTATCACAACAAAGCATACACACCTATTTGGAATAAACTAGTTTATACAAGACAAGGTAGAAAAACCAGTCCCATAACTGATAACTGATTTGCTAATTTCTCAAAATTTAGGGCTGTGCACTATGCAGGGCGCTTAGAACATTTTCTTCGACAATTGTATGCATAATGATGCTCCACGATTCTATAATGACAGTGCTCGCTTTTACACCGACTAATATATCGTGGATAACGATAATTGAGTATTCAGTTGCAAATTACAAAAACAGTTAGTAGGTACCTATTTTCCTTCATCGTTGGTAACTTATGCAAATGACCAAAATGTCATTAGATCACATTCCCGTGAACTGAACATGGAAGTAGCTACTTATCGAAGGTAACTATTTGATCGATAAACCTTTTAAGTGCCGATGACATCAATTAGAAACTATGGAAGTTTCGCTATCGTTTAACCTTGAATCAGTCTAGCGTTTTTTAACGTAACGTAATACCTGCCATGCCTTTTGATCTACAGATATCAGTTCATACATTTTTAGAAATTCACCAAGGATTTTCTAACTATTGGGCGATCCGAGGTTTTTAAAACTTGAAAAGTTCATGTCTAAGAGTTCATGGAACCATGGAAGCTAGTTGAAACTGGTGAACAGTATCGTCAATTCCTTTGTTTCCTTCTATTTTGCGGGCGTGTACTATTATCATGTTGCACATTAAGATATTTACAAGTGTCCCGTGTGCAAATCTTTCCTGAATAAATTGCAAAGAAATGCCACGATCCACTGAACCCCTTGAGACCATCAAGCTTTACGTTAACGAATCACCGCAGGTTCTTTGGATGAGCTGTTACCTAGACTCTTAGAGATACAAATTTCTTTGAAATTGTCTATACTGTATATCTTGTCGCCAGTGGACTTTAGAATTAATGTGTTTTGGCATTATCCGCTCGACCGTTCATTTCATAGTACCAGTGTTAAAATAGTGTGAAGAAATGACAACAGAACTGACTGATTTTTCAAAACTGCAATCCAAAGACAAAACGGGCTTCGGTTAACAATTTCAGTATTTTAGGCATAACGATAGCCATTTCTATAAATCAATACAATTTACTATTTCTGTCGATTCCTAAATAATTTGAAATAGAAACGTCTCAATCTAAAGAGATGACGTTAAACTTTTCATTCACACATATGTCAAAAACAAATTTAGCGAGCTTTCATGCTGCCTAATTTGGAAAATAACAGTTTTTTAATTGTGAAAATTTTATCATCTAACTAATCCGCACAAAGGGTGTGGGTAACAATTCGAAACGATTAATTAAATTTTAAATAAACCAATTTTCAAGTTCAAGAACAAAAATCTTGGCGCATCACAGAGACATTTATTTCCTGTAATTGACAACTGTAAATAAAAATAACACCTCCTGTGTGTAACTCACATTTCCAATAAGTAATTTTTCGATTTTAACGTTTAAAAATAGCAATTTTGAAAGATTTAAGGTGGAATTGCAGGTACTGGACCGACAAATAGAATTTTAATTGCTTCCGTTTGTGACCTGCCAAATTTTACATTTTGACATCTCTACTTCTACAAATCAGTGAGTAACAGTTTTTGGAAAAACATACTATCGATTCCGCACGCTTTCAGGTTTAAACATGTTTTTCCAATTAATTGGGTTCTTTTTAGGTCGGCGTAAATTGGGCGCAGAGGTGTCATTTTTATTTTAAATTAGCTTATTTGTCTCCTGCCACTGGAATAGTTGTTTGTAATTAGAGAGATACCTACATTAACAAATTGGTGAGATCATTAGACTACGTATGCAACAAATGTGGTTTATGGTCATTAGAAAAGTAAGCGGTTACCTTAGCGTTTTCTTCCCTTCCGTGCAGGAGTTCACCCAAAGAAGGCCTTTTAAGCGCTCTTTTTGAATTGCGGTAGTTTTCTAAACGCGGAAGGGCCTCTCTTGTAAGTTGAGCCAATGATCGCTTGCGTTTTACGTGGTTTTCGTATAAACAGGTGGTTGAAGTCGTGTTTATTAACTCCCCAACAGTGTCTTGAGGAACATTTAGTCTAACACAACCGTTTTCACTCAACTGCATGCCGTTATTGTCTACACCTCCATCATCAATGCGCCGTACTGAAAAACGATTTTCCATTTTAACACATAGTTTTAGACGATTTCAAAAAGCGTATTTTCCACTATCGCTCTGTGAAACGCGGAGTGTTTTCAATGAGCTTTCGCTGAGTCGACGAAGCACTGGCGCTATCGAATTGATGCGGCGCTTTATGTATTCGCGATTGACAGCGTTCTTCGCACCTTTACTCTAAAAACTGGCACCAATTATCGAAATTAAATTGAAGGCAGGGAAAGCTGCAGGAGTTACTTGCTATAGAGACGCCGGTGATTTGCCTTCAAAGACGCGCACGACAAAATCGTCCAACACACATTACTGGATTTTAATGACATAAATTGTAAAACTTTAATGGTAATCGTTTTTGAACGTTTAATCTTTCATTTTACACGGTACGTGGGAACACATAAATGAAAGTTAAACAATTTTATTTTAATCTTCATAATAAAAATCCTATACCTCCCAGTCCTCTGTCACCGTTCTTCATGAAAAGTGGCAAGTACAAGTGGTTATAAATGCACTATACCAGTTGTATCTGCTTTAATCCCGTAATATCCGAAACCAATTACTACTAATTAACAATAACATAATATCACCTTGAATTTTAAGTATAAATTAACCTTAGAGTGATAAGTCCTTTAGAAATGGAAATATTAATATACTATTTGACATTATTTTAATATATTACAAAGAAAGCCACATCAGTTTAGAATGCAGAAGCAGTATTTAAATATGTCTCTCTAATTAAGAGCGTGAGATAAGACCCATTCCACACTTTATTGTGTAAGTGTGGCAGTAATTTAAAATTTGCGGTTTGTTAGTGTTGACAGTGATGCTTAAGTACTAAAAAGTGCACTTGGTTATGAGTCACGTTTCCCTTGGGATTTAATTTTTTTTCTAAAAGTCACAAAACTTATACCTACGATCTCCATTTGGTTACCGTTCTTTATTGAAATCCTTTCCAAATTAAATTTGCCAGCAGTTCTTGCGCGCTTCCTTCCAAGTTGTCACCGTCTAATGTCCTATAATACATTTGGTCGTCTCTTGTAGAAGACAATGTTCCAAATGAATTTTGAGCTTCTGGTTGGAAACTAATGTGTGGCATAATTTTAGTTTCGAAAAATTAAGGGTGCCTTCGTAATTTTCAAAAAAACGTTTTTTGCATTCCAGTGTAGTGTTCTTTGGAGACGAGATACGCATAAATTGTATTAAGAAAAGTTGTTCAGAATGAAAAACGTGCAAAGTACTAGGCCTACTTTGATTTTTTTGATGTTTTGGTTTTTTAATTGGATTTTTTGAGGAAATCCGAAAAAGTTTTACTTAAAAAACTGTTTAAAATAAAATGTACTTGTAGCAGTTTAAGCCGTACATTATTCCGCATTGCTGTGTGTAATGGCATACGGTCAAAAATACCACCCAAATTACAACCTTTGTTTCGTTCTATTTTTTAAATTTCTCTCAGGACACGAATGGGTACAGACACAAACAAGAAATCCAAACATTGCCTTAAAACTTTTATAAATTTGAAAGAGCCCAAGGCCTCAATCAAATTTCTTTAAACGCCAAGGTAATCACTACTCAAATTTTTAAATAGAAATTTACATTCGGATTAAAAAAATTAGAAAAATCTAACACAGAAAATTAAAACTTTACCTACTGACACATAATTGATTAATATAAAGAAACTACGAGAATTTATTCTCAGTCTCACGCATTTTAACAAAAAAAAAACTAATACAATAACAAAAACTGTAAGAAAAATTTTAAGGCTAACAGTGCCTTTTTGAACAGTACACCCCGTTTGCCAAACGGACGAATCGAAAAAGCAATTAAAGATATCTCAAGAAAAATAATTACTCATAGTTCAGGTAAATTTATTTATAATCATTTCCTTATTTACCCATAAGGGTGTAAGGATATCTTTACATTCTACTTATCCTATTTCCTTACATCACTACGTTAAGGTTCCTTACCATGCTCGTTTCGGTTTTCCTTTTTTCTTCTAGCCTATTGTTTTTGCTTCCCAGATCTTTTTGGATTGTGTACTGCTGACCATCCTTAGTAAATGCCCCCACCAACCCAATTGCCTTCGTTCGATGAATTCTTCTACAGATTATACTTCAGTTCTCTCCTTATTTCCTTACTCCGAACTTCCTTCATCTGTTAGTACCCATGATCCACATCCATACGTGAGTATACTGGTCTTTTGCTTTGTAAACCTTGATCTTCCTTCGTGATTTCTCTCTTGTTAATGATCCCTTTGCTTAGTGTGTAATAAAGTTCGTTAGCTTTTCCAATCCTCTCAATAATCTCTACTCTTTGATTTCTCATTTCTTCTAGAGTTACTCTTAGATATTTGTAGCTATGATTACTTGTTCTTCTTCTAGTATGATATTGATTTCCGTTTTATCAGCTGCTATTACCACAGTTTTGGATTTGGCTTTGTTTATATTCATGCCATTTTCATTTAAGATTTGATTCCCCACCTGTAAGTTTCCTCGTAAATCGTTACGTCGTCCGCACATGCGCATTCCGAAATTTATAACTTTTCTACATTTCTATATCCTACATATAGGGGTTTTGTTCTTAGTTTGGCACTTCTCATTAGTTAGTTCGGGAATCTAATAAATAACAATGGCTTCCTCCTTCTCTGACCCCTTTTATGTGGAATATCTGGGACTGCGTATTCTTACTTCTAATAATTCGTCCATTGTTATTTCGTCGCTTTCCCGCTTCCTTCCTTCTTCTGTTACACTTACTTTTTCTCCATCTTGTACCCTTTCTGTTGCGCATTCTCCATCTAATACGAGCAGCTTCTGGAAGTATTGCTTCCATCGCTTGTTTTTCCGTTTATGATCTTTAATTTCTATGCAGATCGCTTTCTTATTATTTCTGAAACGTTGAAGCTTTAAATAATTTTTGGTTTTCCTTCTGTCCACCGTGTCGGTTGTCTCTTGTTTCTATTTTCTTTGTTATTCCACATGTATTTTTGGCTGCCTCAATTACTAAGTTTTTGAATATTTTCCACATTTCTTCTGTCCATTTATTTTCTATTGCTTCCTTGTTGTTTAATATTCTTCTCTTTACTTCTTCTCTCTCTTTTTTCTCTAGTCTATGTCTTCATTGTTTCTCTACTCTTCTTTACCTCTTCCTCTCTTCCTCCTTTCCGTTCAGTTTTGGCTATCGCTAGAAAATGATCGCTCCCGAATTCGTATCATCTTTTAAACTTCACATCTTTAATTAGCTTTCTGTTTTGTCTTTCTATTATTATGTAATCTATTACCGAATATTCTTTTCTGATTGGTACTGCTCTTGTGTATTTATGTATCTCTAATAAAAAGAATTATATTTTATTTGCGCTGGTTATGAGCTAAAAATCAAGACAAATCGAAAATAAACGAATTTTGATTGTTTAAAAGTATAACCAAATGTGCCTATTGTAATTTGTCTACATTCGTGTGAAAGTTTAATTAAATGTATTTCGCGAAATCCCTAAAAAGAGGCAGGCGAAGGGCGAAGTCGAGTTCCGCCATTTCTCACTTTGCCTGCTGCAATGGTCATTTCGCAAAATGCCTAGGGATTTTGCAAAATGCCGGATTTCGCAGTTTGCCGGTAACATATACACTAACGTTTTCAAATGTAAGAAAGAAGTCAAGTGGACTCAAGTGCGGAGACTGTTGTGGCCATTTTAGGGCAATCTTCGTGGCAATCCATTTACAAGGATAACGTCCATTTGTAACCAGAGCATTATGTGAGGGAGCACCGACAGTTCCGTGAACGATTGGACCCATTCAAAATTTTTATTTTCATCAGCTTATCTAGACCAGACAATGATAAATGCTCTTCGACTAGTATCATAGTAGTTTATTCTGCACTTGATTAACGCTTTTACAATTTTCTACTACGATATGAGTACTTAGATAAGCTTGAAAGAACACACGGTAATTGAAAACGTGTTTAACATACGTATTTTAGCTAAATATCACTAAATTTACGCCTATTAAAGTAAATGGCAAATTAATGCTCTGTGAAAATAACTACCACTCATAACAATATGTAATTGTAGTCTATTGTTTCAAACAAATTCGTGACTTATTTTGCGCAGTAAGGTTTAAGCGATGGACAGCCGTCACTTTCTTGTTGCACAGATTACATGTCATTCCGTTTGCTCATTAGTCATTATTGTCTCCCAAGATCATTAGATCGCAATAACCCTCACAAAGGTAACGCTACAACCAACCCCCATGGTTCCATAAACTATTTATTAAAAATATGGTAGTTGATATTCATCATAAACAATAGCTATTTACATAAAAGTCAGGAAAAGTAGTCAAATAGTGTCTAACTGATGAGTTTTATATTAAATTTTTTTTTATCCCATTTTTTTTTTAAATAAAATTTCAATTTTTCTCTCAGTTTTAACAGTAGAAGTAAAAGTAGTCGGGTAAAGTGTTACTGTCACTGTCATGGAAACTAAAGTTGCCCGATAAAAATAGACATTGAACATGAATAGTCTTATATGCAGATAATATAATATCTGGATGGATACAGTTAGTATAATGACCAGGTAGGTCGGTTTGAAAGTACTGATTCTCGTTTGGTGACGTTATTCCATCCATATTCCTTTATTCCATGTGCAATTTTATCGAATTCCGAAAAGTAGGTAACTTAGTCTACTTAGGCAAAAATGGTCTACTGTTATAATGACCAACGGATAAACGTAACTTTGTAAGGTCAACTCTAAACAAAATGCAATCGCAGATTGTTCTCGTAAATAATATCCTACATCATAGTTGAATTTCAGTAAACACTTTATATCTTATCTTTTGTTATGGTTTCTCAAGTTTTAATTATTGTAAGACTCAAAAAAATTAATTTTTCGTGGAAGTCAGTAGTAATTTACCAACAACTATTATCGTCGTAATCAACTGTGATTTCCGAGTAGAAAAACCTTGTCGTCGCTTCCTTATCCTTTGGTGCTATTGGCTATGACGTCACGGTCACAAGGATGGCTGACCTTGGCATCATGTTCGGTGGATTACCTGAACGTAATAGCGAATAAATTTTGAATTTTTTTCAAAAAATGGATATTTACAATACGACACTCTTTTTTAGCTTGTTTAAATATAATAAATGCATTTTACTAAATTACATTTATTCCGAAAACCCCTACTACTACGAGCCTTAAATCGCGACTGCTTAAAAACTAACTAAGCGGCTGTTTTCCTTTGATACCCATATTATTAAATGATAACTTAGACGGGTACGGATATCGTAACTAATAACATTATTGAAGTGCCACTTTACCTAAAATCTTAAATCTGCGACGTGAGAAAATCATACATAATATCATTATTGAAGTGCCGCTAAAGTTAAGGAAATCGTAAATAACGGTGAAGTGTGGCTAATCTTAAATCTGAGAATATAAATTAGTCAAATCTTAAAAGTTACTTATACAGGGTGACCCACTGAAAACAGTTAATGCCAATTTTGGCCACTTAACGACAGTTTTGCCAGAAACGCTCGACCACGTCAATTTTAGTTTTGTGTTATTTGCATAGATTCAACCCTGAGAGGGGGGTGAATTCACCCCAAAAATTTTGAATAGGAAGGGCCAAGTTGGATACGCATGGTCATTCTGTCTTCATTTTTCAATTCCGATGAGTAGTTCTGGAGAACTCTATTTAAATGGATTTGCAGAGCCGTTTCATGTGTTTATCAAGTAGATTTTTAAATAATTGGTAGCTTGTGTCAGAAATTGCATCTGACACAAGCGCGTAAGTGCAATAATTGAGAAGGAAGTTTAATAATAATAATAATAATAATTAATAATAATTTTACTAAACCTTTTGTTGCCATTCTTACAATGTAAAGGTACGTCAGTAACTATTGTATAACAAATAAAAAATGATTACATCTATAATAAGCGTAGGGATATTTCAGTTCATTCAAATAACATACAACAGATAACATCTATGCCTTCACATATTCTTGAAGCGAGTAATAGCAATTGCTAACTAGATAGATTCTAAAAGCATTTTTGTACTGATTTTTATATTTATTTTTTTGGTAGAACATTGTACAAGTAAACTTTGTTTCAAGGGTGCTGAACCTTTCGTCACACTATCTGACGTCATAGCAAAATTAAGGCAGGTCGTAAATTAGTAGTTGGTTTACATATTGTCACATTGACGTTTCAACTTATTTATTAAGGTGTCACTATCGTTCATCATTATTAGACCGCCCAAGTTGACAATCACTTGTAAGGCATCTGGTTCTGATAGGTTTTTTCCTGTTCTTAGGTTTTATAATGGCTAAATGGTCATGTATTTTATGTAGAGGAAGTCCGTTGGTATGAATTAAACCTTTTCAACCGTTTGTAATCACCTCATGTAACCGATTCTTTGCACATCCAAATGGATACTGCCAGAGCATCCGAAACTCTTTGAGATGAAGTGTATGATGGTTACAGAAAACGCATAGGAACATTTGTAACTTAAAGTTTGTTTAGGCAGTTCGTAAATTAATATTTTGTTTACATAATGTTGATGTGAAATTAAGTATGCTACCAATGTGAAGAATACGCGTTAAGTTGCGCGAATTTTAATGACCCTTAACTAGCCATTTGCAGAAGTAGAATAGGCCATGGTTTATCGGTAAGCCTTTTGCATTTATACATCTTACAAATTTGAGATAAAGCGTAGTCATTATATCACTGGCTCATTGAAATAACAACGCATACATACAGTTTCTGTTCTTTTGCCACACAGTCGAGATATTCGCATAAGGATCTTGAATATCTTCTGATCCGATTTATTTAAAAAAAAACGCAATTGTGAAAGAAAACAGGTAGTGAAGAAAAAACTCTCAAATGTTCATATTCAAATCGTATGTACAAAAGACAAAAAGCGACACTACACCACAAATCCATCTTCTGATCCTGCATGGAGTATTAGGTATATACCGGACCCCTTCACTACTTCTTTTTCTAACTGTTTTGAGAGTACCATCTTGCCAGCTTCTTCTAAAAGACCCTTTACTGTATATCCAGGTTTCGCCTAAAACCACAGGTCGTAATGGAAAGAGTGAAGTTTCGTTGTGTTTAAAGTCTCTCAAAAATTGTAGTCTTCTTTGATCTGCATAGGGCTGTTCCATTAAAAATAATCTATTGGAGACGGTGCATCTCCGCCACGTGAATTTCAGTTTCTTCAAACTGCGGGACAAAGAGGTACCAGATATTTCTACGCCATCAAGTCGTTGAAGATTACTGTGTAAGGAACGGAGTGTAACATTCTCACCTATAAAATCAATTCAATACCTAAGTGTTCTGGCGAACATCTTCATTCTGTGTATCGGTTCGTCATATTTACCTAATGGTAACGGGAATGACCTAAATTCATGATATGAGCGAATCGAACCATTATGTGGTAAAATTTTTAAAATACTTGTCTATTAACGGCGTTGCTGCACTGTCGACTTGCCTAAGCGTTTTTAACTTTGATGATATTTACTTCACTTTTAACACAAACTACCTAATCAAAAGGCATTTAACACTGGAAATCTGTCTATAACGAAAATCGTTTGACGGATTGATATTATGACAGATCAATTGGTTTATTTGTCACGACTTACGTTAATGACGTAATTTTTTTGTCTCAATCGATTTAAATGTAATGAAGAGAGAATCACATTTATGACGTCAGGTTCAGCACCAGTGAAACAAAGTATAGCACCCTGCGTAATGTACTGATTTTTTGAAACTAGTGTGATTGCATTTAGGTAAGTGTATATTGTCCCCAATTTGTTTGTTTGTGTTTAATTTTGTGGTAATTCAAATACACTATAGCGGAAAAAGTACCTGTGGTTCGAGGCATAAACCTGTTTATACTGTTATAAAAATCCAGTTCAAAAAAAGTAAGACAGCTTTTGATAGAAAAATGAGCGTATAATCTTGAAGAGCTTTAATGTGTTAAATCTTAAATGCGGTTTTTATCATTTTTATTATCTTTGTTTATGTGTATTGAAGCGAATATTCTAGAAATAGCGATAGACATCACGGCGCCATAAAAGATTAAGCATCGACGATAAGAAACGAAAGCGGATGTCACACATTTTTTCCAGGAAATATGACGTGTTTTTTCGAATACATTCTAGAATATTCGGCAATTTTCGCGAACTTTCGAAAAAGACCGGCATTTGCTGTATAAGCAAATCGAATTGTGTTTCGAGTCAGTTCTCACATCAATTCAAGTAAAGTATTAAGCTCCCTCTCGTGTTACCTACGTTACAAAGTGTGGGTGATAAACACTACTTAACCATTATAAACTAATCCATTTCAAGGCTGTTATAAATGTATGGTTTATACCCACGAGGAAATTGTAACGCGTAAACACAGGTGCATGCTTTTTAGTCAAACTTCTCATCGAAAGAAATTAGTGAGTCATTTTATGTTAAAAATCGTGTAACCGAGAACAAATCGCAAAAGAATTGATCTAAGCGGTTTCTGAATAAAAAAAAATTGCTAAAAACGATGGAATAAAGTTTACCAACATTTGACGCCAGAAAGTGCCTTAACCGGACGTGACAAACCGGAAATAGATGGTTTTTTGTCCATAACTAAGTCGGAATTGCTTTTAGGAAAAAAATTGTTATAAAGAGCATCAAAAACCAAGTTCAGTTGGAGCAAAGCATACATGTTGACAATATTCAACAGTGATTTCGATTATCAACAACATTTTAGTATTTTAACAGTGACCAGGTGACATTCAGTTACAAATAAATGTGGACTTGACGGAACCACTATACATTTTTTACCGTCTAAGAAGCATTTTGCATACCTATAATTTATTTCCTTCTAGAAATTGTAATCCTTTTGTAAAATGCAGTAGCCTGCTGAATGGTTCACACCACGTCTACCATATGGACTACAATTACTTATGAATAAAAAATGCACCGATCAATCTCTCGTAGCTTACAACTTCATTTTGCCCCGGCATGCACTTAAAATAAATATCAAGTGAAACGCTATCCACATCTTTCGAAAGACAGAAAATTTTCTAGAATAACGGAACTGGTTCTAAAACAAGACAAGATGTGACAGGTTTGAAAAAGGTACTGTATCTAAAGGTAAAGGGGGCACACCGACAATACTAGAAATGTAAAATTGTTTAAATTAATTAATCCATTGAAAAGAGTTAATGTATTATTCAATATGAAAGAAGGGGAACGTTGGTATACGGTACGGATAAAAATACCACTGCGCAAGAGTCCCAGATAAGTTTACAATTTTGGAGAAACGTGTTGCGCTTTGTACAGAAATGGTATGTCCTTTCTGCATTCTTCAATTTTAAGCCAATAAATATAGCAGGGAATGCTGTAGTCATTTAGATTTGAGACAAATTTAAAAGATTAATTTGCTTTTCAGATGTCAACTATAAATCCCTAGTTGTTTGTGTATTTTCTTTAACATTAAATGTACATGCTACCATAAGGCATCAATTGACTTTCGAAAAATGTCTGTGTTTGTAAAAGCATTAGTACTCTAACGGTAGCTCTTAATTTGGATTTATTTTTTCGAGTTTTTGTTAATGAAGTTATAGATTCGGAGATTTTTAGGGGTGCGATTTGTTGTAGGTGGAGGTCGCCGTATAGGATTGATAATTTCAATACAAAGGAGATGCATCCATAATTTCGTTTTATCAAATTATAGTAATTTGTTATTTCGGTGTTATCATTTTGCTGGGCAGTACAGTCTTTTTGTAGACCAAAGTAAAAAACAGAAGAAATTATCAATCATTTATTTGGAACCGAAGTACCGGTAAAAAAAGACCTCCAGTGGGATCATTCTCATTAGTGTAGCTTCCGTGGCATGTTGGGCTAGGAAGGGCTTCTGACAAGAATTTGGCACCTGTTTTTTAAATATGGTTACGTTATTAACAAGTTATCTTAACTACAGCATAGGTAAGTTTTGTTATTTTTAGAAACTATGATTTTCACTTGTTGTTCATCACCTTAATCGCCAATTGCTGTGAATTTCATTGATGTTCTTCTGAATTGCTTCTGTTGCATGTTGCTCTGTAATTGGGCGCAAGCCTGTTGGGGGCCCAGAACAAGCGAGGGATAAAAATAAATAAATAAATAAAACTTAATTGCAAAACGTATTGCATAATTATATCAAGGAGCTGCGATATCTCCGTTATAACAAAGAGTATATAACGTATATAATTATTATAAATTGATCAGTAATCCAGAGACTATTAGTAGAGAAAAAATTAACTTTTACGTGGAAAAAGTAAGCTAAGCATTTTATTGGTTCCTCATATGTAATAATGACGGTATGCAATTTGTTTCCTAAACATGGGAACCTCTATTATTTCGTAAAGTATCTTATATAATCTTGAATTATGAAGCGTAGCGATTTGGTAGTATAATTTTCAAGTACGAAATCACAAACATTTCTTCGAGTTAATGTGTTATTCATTGGTTGCTAATTTTTTTTAATGATAATGACGAACGGTACTTGGATATTGTAGTTCATTGAATTCCATTTAATAAAATCACAAAAAATATAAATAAATGGTTAGGTTTAAAAAACGACAGATGAAAGAAACATGCTTTTTCATATTAGTGAAGAGAAAAATGTTGGAGAGCTATTACAAATTGTGTACCGTTAGAAATTAGAATACGCCCTTTGTTTCTGTTTCCAAATGCAGCATCTACACTTAATATTTCAGTCTTTTCGTTTAACCGTATCTCTAATCGATTTTACAACAAAACTGATGTTTTGTACACTAAATAAATTAAACAAATATAGCAAGCGAGCTCATTTTGAACTAACGGATATGTCAAAAGGGTCTTCCTTATTTTTTGGTCTGCATTGGCAATTCACGAACTCCGACCTTGATAAAGAACCCAGCTGAAAAATTTCATCGTAACGGTCCATTCGTTTTTGAGATATCGTGCTAACGGACGGACAGGCAGACAGACACCGCATAATTATAAGCTCGTTAATAATGCGTTTAATCGTTATTCAACGAAACTAGTGCGGTATTGAGAAGCCTTTAGCTAAGTTCTTAGTTTCAATTACGGCAGTACCTGACGTACCTATATTCGCGTCGCCACTCGTGCCACAAGATAGTCGTATTACAATAGGTCGCATTGTGTATGATCTACGAGACTGTATATTGCACTAAACAGTCATTATTTACCTACATAACTACTTGTTAACTTCTCGTAGCAATATTTATTCTTAATAATTTTCTATGGCGTGAAGCAGTGCTTAAACAAATAATTATCCGTCATCCGTTACTATGCATTGTGTGTAATTTATTGGCCGTCTTAATTAGCGACACGCTATTGGAAAATTAGGACGTATCTATGTTACGTAATCTTCTGTAGTTATTTTTAAGAAATTTTTCGCAATATTGTACAGGGAGAAAAAATCTGTAAGCGGATCTAAACTTTATTCTTCCCAGCGAAAATTACGGTTGAAAATGGAGAGTCGGAATCTGACTTAGACTTACACGTTTATTGTGTACTACAAAACGAGCAGTTGTTACACACAATAAAACTTGGCGTACGTAGGTTCCTGTGAAAATTTCGGCAAACTGACACAATCAAGATGATACTTACGATACTAAAAAAAACTAAAAAGGGCAATCTACAATGCTTTGTATGTTGATATACGCAGTTAAAAGGCTATATTCGTTCCTCCGTCAAGCTTTTAAAGGTAAAAAGCATCTAATGATTTTTTCTGTAGAGTTTGGCCTACTAATTAACCCCCTAAATTTTTCTATTGATATGATGTCGAATATGCCGTTAAGTCTCGAGCGTGGGAATAATAATAATTGAGTAATATTTTAAGACTGATAGAGTGAGATTACAATCAATAAAGCTTCAGGGTCTGATATTGGTGGATACATTTATTGTCGAGTATGTAATTACGCACTTGAGTGGAAAAGGTCACTAAATAACTTTTTCCACTGTTTAATATTATTCCATTTTGGTTACAGTAAACCGCGATGTTGTAACGCCTGAATGCGACCTTAAAATGTGGTAGGGATTTTGGTTATGTAGGAGTCTTGCCGTAGTGTGATTATTGACACAGTCAAATTCTTAGACTATGAAAGAAAGGGGACCCGTAATAGAGCGCGCGCGCGTGAAGCAAATTGCGATCATACTGCCACCACCAGTGGCGCCCGCTCGGGTATTACATTAGGAAATTACAATTTATTTATACTGCCATCATGGTATGATTAACCTGTGCGTACAGTTGTCGGACATAATATTAGGTTCTTATCTGAATAGAGAGACAAAAAACGCGATAAACGTAAACATACGACTGGACTTTGATCGTTTCAGAAACTGGGTTCGCGATATAAGCGCCATATTATTGAAAGTAAAGGGTTTTTCCGGGGGTTTTTCATTAAGAGCGCTCGAACTTTGAAATGAAATAAAACAACCTGTTTAAGTGATATTACCACAAGTTTTATAATATTTTAAAGGATATTCGATGACATTATTTATGAAAAATAATTTCAGTGAAATGGCCCCCGCGACTCCGCTGTGGACGTTGCATTGTGGTGGACCAATTTTGGACATGTTCGCTTAAACTGGGCTGAATTTCACGAAGAAAGCGAGTTATACTGGCCTTTAGGGCAGCAATTGACTGTGATTGGTCTGCATAGACTAGGGAACTGAAAACCCAAGTCTCGGCGCAAAATCCGCCAAGTTAACGTCCCAGAAAGACCCATCTCTTGCGCACTCTGCAGAATGGGCTGCCTGGGGTTTTCTCGCACACTATTCCGAACGGCAATAATATTCTCCAACGATCTTGCGTTTCTTTGACGTACAGGAACTGCTTCATCAATCACTAACCCCGTTGTCTCAAATTTTTTATTAACCAACGGATTGTGGACTCTGCAGGATGTCCATGAAAGCCATAAATTGGACGCACCGCACGGAACGTTAAGCGAACGGAGCCCTGATTTCGATAATCAATTGTAACCATTTCTACGCAGCGTTTTTAAAATACTAATACACAACCTCACTCTTTCGTACATTAATTTGTCATTCCTGACCACTACTATATAACATCGTTAAAAAAATTTTGTATTCATTTCACTTCATCAATGACGCTCGGCCTGAAGATGACTAGTTAGGTCGAAATCGATAGCCGCATAAGACAAATACAAAACGTGTCTAAAAAGAATTTCTTTAAACCCCTTCCTCAGTTTCTTGTACTTAAGTAATAAGCTGTTGATACTATAGCAAACCGTTGACGATGACGACTGTGATAATACTGAATTGAGATGTCTTCTCCCCTAACGGGTTTAATCATAACGATCTTCCTTCAGGATATCTTGTGTTTATCGAATGTGGCGGCGATCGATGTGTATTGCTTCGAACATCGATCGATGACCTCTCTCTTTTGAAGACCAAATCCTATCTGTCGAAGTACAAAGGCAACATACACTGTAGTTAAACTACTCCATACAAAGTAATCAGTCGCCTAAGGGTTAGGCATCCAAACATGTACATATCTGTTACGTCATGTAACTAGATAGTCACGCCGTCACTGGAATATCGCTTGCAGGTTATATCACTTGTTTACTGTAATCGAGGAATTATCAATGAAAAGAAGTATAAAGCAGTATTTTATTGATGCACAAAAATATAGGGCAATTGTAAGATTATGAAAATGAAGACCTTAAAAGTGTTTTATTAACTACCATGAAGATTTAATTAAATTTATCCAAACCAGACAACGTGCCGTTTTTTATCTTGCCTATGAAATGATATTCCTGCTGGACAACGACCACTGCAACTTTTACAGTTGTACGCAGAACAATTCACCACGTTTATATCACAAAGTTTTGCACACACAAACTTTATCAATAATGAAGAAATGTCGAAAAATTCACACTGCCACCGCGCTTTGATTGCCACCGAAAATATGGCGGTCGTCTCGAAATTCGCGTCAAATTCACGCATGCCGTGGATGTGGTATTACGGGTCCCCTCTCTTTCCTTGTCTAAGGTCAAATTATCCTAATACCTTGCATCAGATATGTCATCTCTATTTTTTCGTTTAAATTCTTGGGTGAATATGGATGTGAAAAATCCAAGTTTTCGACATTGAAAAACCTGTGCGAGCGAGACTGCACTCGAAAATACACCATTTTTTCTTTTTTTCGATTTTTGTTAAGTTAATTTTCATGATCATTTGATCTCCAATCCAGGTTTGAACATCGGAGGTGGGTGATAAACGCTCTAAGTCTAAGCTCAATGCATTTGTGGCTACTACCTTGACCAAGTTTTCGTACCGCAAACTACTAAGCTTTTGGGTGCGCATGTCACCACTATATTATAAAATTTTTTGAGGACCTAAACTACAACCATCCTAACGGACGTTGTTTACACAACAATAGGTCCATATTATGTAATGATATGAGTGATATAAAAAAGAGTGGATAACTGACTACACCAAAGCCACCGGTACAAAAAAGGGATATTCGATGTCAAATCTGGACCAACTGTACAAACAGCTCGTTTAAACTTTTAATTGCGCATATGCATCCACATGCATATAATATGTACTAGGAACTCCCCAAGAACTACCCAAAGCCGTAGACAACCCTAGTGAGTATTACCTATTAGAGTTTCTCGATAATTTTAATACGAATTTCCATCCCTCTGTGACTTCTCTAAAATTGGCTCGTAAAGAACTATTTTAACTCAAACATTGAAAATGGCGCAGTTCATACTTTCCAACTCCAGGGATCCATTAGGAATTCACTTGAGCATCATTTTCGGCGGGCTTTATTTAGCAAACACTATATTTTTAATTAAAAGAAAAAGTGGGTTTCGACACGGATGCATCAGTATATGAAATATAAAGTCCATATATCCATAATACATTTATTTATTGTTTTTATTTTGATTTTCTACGGATAATTTAAAGTATCGAACTAAATGTGCGTGTTAGGTTTGTTTAGTAGCAAACAGATAAATTGATCAATTTTTCATAATCTTAAGTGTGTTTACCTATACCTATACTAGAAAAGTGCCTTTCAGGCTCGACTAAACCCTGCCTTTCATTAAATTAATTGCCAATTGAGTAATTGAATGCTTTTCATTGGCAAATTTACATCAATATCATATTTCAGTTTAGATCGATTTTATTGTTTATTTTCGTTTGAGGCTGTGCACGTAAGGGTCGCCAAGTAACGCAATGTACGTATAAAATAATTAGATAGATTGCTTTTAATTACGTTCGGATTATAACACAAAAGGTAATCTGGGTGTATATGTGTGTGTGACATGCAAGAAATAATATCGGTAATTACAACTACTACGCTCCCTATTTCATCATACCATGACTGTAATTGTTTTCAGGACCTCAATTTTTTGGAATGCGTGTCAAAGCGCTCTCGCAGTAATGCTAGCAAATGCTAAAATTCGATTTCTGAACTGTTCCTAATCGTCGAAAAACAAACTAAATCCCACGCATGTCTGAAACATATCACAAAAATAAAGAAATCCACGTATTTAGTAAATTTCGAAAAGATCGTATGAACGTTGTATTGACTAATAGTTATATTTTCTAGAAGTCGAACTACTAAAAGCTTCGTAGAAAGTTGTGGTAAGGGAAACATCAAGTTGCGCAAAGTTTGAATAGATACGTACTAACATGCATTTCTGATACCGGGATGTTTTCCATCTTTGCCAACAACTGATACTGTATAGTCTATCAAATTAGTTAGTGTGGTAGTAGCATATAGTAAGGAAGATCACTTGAATGCATGCAGTATATAGGAATGGGAATGGTTGTGGTGGAGAGCGGACAATAATTGGAGAGCTTCAATCCAAACTATTTAGCAAGAATCCAAAATACAAAAAAGTAAGAAACTAATTTGCATAACAATGCTATTCACCAAAATCAACGATAATCCATCGTCAAGATCTCTATAGATGTACAAAATGCCATCAGTTAGCAAAGATACCAAAAGTAACACATTACCAGGCACTTGGAACATTTGTTCAAGGGTTTACTAACAGTACAATACAATATGTTAAGACAATACAAACGTTAAAAATTTTATTCATTACATTTAGTCCAGGCAAAGAATACTTAATAATAATTGCTCTTTGGTCCAGGCTAAATAGCTCTAAAATAAATTTATTTAAAATATTAGTTCCGAATCCAAACCGGATTTTTCATCTAGCTGAAACGATTAGAAATTGGGAAAAAATAAATAAAACAGCTCAACTTTTCCGCAGGCGAAATCTCGGGATTTGGATGAGGTGGAAGATGATATTTTAGCAAAACTATTAATTTTGGGAAAATGTTCGAAGTAAAAGTTTGAATTTAATATCGTCAGTTTTTCCATTTAATAAATTTGATCTTACTTTTGAAGGTGTTTCATTACTTCCACTATACCTAATTAGGTGTTGAATTTGAAATTTGGTCAATTAATTCACTGGAAATTGAAAATTTTTCCTCTTCGATGTGTTTCTCTTCTTAAGACATTGTTTCATCGATAGGGGATAAAAAATATGCATTGATATTTTCCCCTGCTTTTTTATGACGTATTTCGTAATCAAAGTTATTGAGTCATGTTGTACCTATACCTAGCATAAAAATATTTCTGTGTATTAAGCTTCTACTTTGGTTACTTCAATTGGTCAATTCCGTCTGTGTAATCTACTTTAGTAAATTGTAATTTTATGTTAGAAGTATTTAGAAATCTCGTAAAGGCAACCAACCATGTATGCCTTGATCTTGATCCGGAATCTATAATTCAAACTTCTGAAATGTGTTGGCAAGTTTGTCAAGGCTTTTTATCGTTTTTAAGTTTTTCTAAAGTTCTCCAAATTTTACCACTTTCCCCTCAATCCCATCTCGATTACTCCTTAACCAATGAAATCGTTACTCATATTCTAAGGAGGTTGAGAGTATTTTCCCATCGGTTCGGGTAAAAAAAGTGTCCCTTTAAAGTTTCCGTCTAAAATAATGCCCTTAATGGCACGGGCAAGACAGAGAAAGTAGATATTCTGGCCCCTTCTCTAAAATATATTTTATTTTTTTAAAGTTAACTTGCACTAAAAACTAAACAGAGCTTACTTGATTGCATGAACTATGTACTTTCACTTACAAATGCACTAACAAACACACCTAATTTCATAATTAAATTTTGCCAGCAAAATAAATTCTCTTGGTATGTTGTGCTTCCAGAGGTTTGTACCAAGTTATCGCCCGGGGTGCGAACGTTCTGATAAACTACCCTCCTTTCCCGGCACGTGAAACATCGCTGTATATTTCCAAAAATTCCTAATTTAGTAAAATACCCAATCCTTTACAACATACAATTTAACTTGAGATTAAAAAAGAATCCGTAAGGGGAGTGCATGCGAGAGCGCATCCGCGGAGGTTATGCCACTTTTATTATCAGCTGGTCGCGGATTTATAGGATCTACAAAAAAATGGTAAATTGTTGAAAATTTTCTTCTCTTTATTTTCATATACGAGTATTTTTTACGTAAAACGATAGTTATTGAGTTATTTTGCAATAAAACACGAAATGGTCCCTTTTATTTTGGTCAAGCTGAAAAAAAAACATAGGTACATGTTGACCGAATTTTTGGAAGAAATTTATATGGTGTTGTTCATGACGATAAAACGAAGCGATTGACAAAAACAAATCTTCCCTAGGAATTTTTTCATCAAAAATATCTCTGACGCTTTGACTAATCTGAAGATAACGAATACTAACTTTTTGTGAACGTAAAATTCCACTGTCACATTTTTGACCAAACAATGAAAAATTAATTAGATTTTAAATTATTCCTAACTTACATAAAAGGTGTATACACCAGTACCATAATCAATATCGCCGCTCGATTTTCCTTCACACATTAGTTTTCGATTCGATATTTCCATGTTGAAAGAAACAGTCGTGAGTTCACAATTAAAGAAGAAGCGTCAAATTTCTTGGGGGCGTAGTTCCCTAACGAAGAATTTTTAACTCTTGATGAGTTAAAATGAGCGTTTTAATTCGTTTTATCACCCTGTACAATAAAGGAAATAGCAACACACAATACCTTAAATCTGTGGGATAATTAGTTGCTCGCCGTTATTTATTTCGTGCAAAGCGAATAATTACGCAATGCTTCTCTATACAGATTGAATGGCATCTAATGAGCGTGTCTGCCTCAGTTTTGGTACGCTGTTTGCAAGGAACCAATTACTTTTACATGCTATTAATTAAATTGGCGACTCCCTTTGTTTTACTATGTATTTATAACCAGTTTAGATCAATAAGGGAGTGTTGTCTTGTGGAAAATTCACGCTACAGAAAAAATGAAAATATTATTACTAGGTACTTTCATAAATTCATGTTATTTCATTTGGAACAAAATGGCGTATGGTAATATTTTGCCACAAAATGGTACTACTACTAAAAGTATGTTGTTTTTCTACGTTAGAAGTTAGTAATTTAAATACAAAGGCGGTATGGAAGGATATAACGTGATGTTACATAAAAGAATTCGCATAAGGATGTGTCCGATGGAAATGGAACAGACAATATAATATATTGCGAATTTGCATATGACAACGGTTTTGGGTCAACGATATAAATTGGCAATCAATATGTAGCTATCATTAATCAAACAGGCGTAACTAGCACAACACAGATTTGATTTCATGACATACTTCAGACGGTTATTCGTTCACTCAAATTGGAGAATATTCTGTTATTTCGTGTTTTAAAATGACAGAAAATGGCTGTTTAGTTGATGGAGAGCACGTGAAAATCATAGTTTGTAAAAATAAAAAAAATTTCCTTGGTTGTAGCACAGGTTTAAATATACTAATCTGTGGTTGTAGTAAAGGTAATTTGTATATTAGAAAAAATTTCTAACAATCTTATGGCATTTAACACGATTGTAGATGTTGAAAATAAAAATGAAAATTAATCCCAGGTAATTAATGTAGCACGAGAAGAGAAATTTCTAAATGCAAACTTATTTGGCGCTTTTGAGTTCTGATTCATGGTCGGCCACCAAACCAACGAACGGTTTTTACGCATATAGGGTTTCCATTGCAAAACTGGGTTAAGAGTGACCCTGTAATCTCCACAAAGATCCATCTTTTTTTTTTAAACTACGGACGATGTCCATTTGCTAAATCAACTATCAACTAATTATTTTTTCCCGCATTGTGTCTCCAACCTTGTTAAATTTTCATTCGCAGCGTCTTCAATAAAGCATTGTTCATTTCGTAGCATGCACATTGTCAATAAATGACCTTTCACACCAGATATAATAACGATAGATAAACTTACTTTGATTAAAGTTTTTACCGCATAGTGCACATTGACCACCTTTCCCATTCTGACAGCTGTGTCGTCCTCCGCTCCTAGACGTGGCACGAGATGCTTCTGCAAGTCCAGCTTCCGCTCTCTGATTTCTGCTGATGCTGCTGCTCCATTTACGCGTATTGGGCGACAAGTATTGCGAAGTGTTGTACATCTCTATGGGTTCTTGTTCAATTACCGCATTAGCACTGGCTTCAAAGTTCTTTAAACCAGTTTCCTTACTCAACTCGATATCAAATGCATTATCTAACTTTACTGTACTCACGTTTACCTCAAATAATGAATTTATCCTTCATACTTTTATATTATATTTAGATTTCGAAGTTTTTTTGCTTTAGCCGCCCAGTCCGCAATAGTTTCATCCATGTTTCGGTTCGCGTGATAAAACTTATAACGTTACTGGTTCTGTACCCACTGCACCCAATGTAAATTTCCATAAGAGCGCCCGCCATAAAAACTATAGTTGTTTTTCAGAAAATAGTTATTTGTGTACCAAGGCCGTAAAAGTGATCTTTTTTGGCCGAAGCTGCTGTTTGTGGCCGAGGCGGTAGCCGAGGCCGCAATTCAGATGAGGCCTAACAAATCACTTTTGGCCAAGGTGCACACAACATTTTTTAGGCAATCATCAAAAAAGAATTCAAAAATTTGCTCATAATAGTATATTAAGATACAAGTGTATAATCAAGTCTTTAAAGCACGCGCAACGAGTTTAAGGGCACGACGCAAAGCGGAGTGCCTTTAACGTTGCAAGTGCTTTAAAGACCAATTATACACGTGTATCTTATAGTATTTTTTATTATACCTGCAGTATAATTTAAAAATAGGAAATACAATGAAATCATATTGACGTTATACTCGAATACATGTCTAATTAAGTGGGCTGGGTGTTCGTAATTTCACGATTGCCATGGAAATGTCACTTGACGTTTGCTTATAAAAATTGTCGTCTTTGTGAATTAAACGATTTCCGTTGAAAAAGATAATACACCGTCCATTAAATCGATTGTTGTCAAATCTAAACAAACGTTGGTAGGTGTAAAATCCAACTCCAGTAAAGCCTATTAGGTATAAAGAATATGAAAAGTTTCCATGGATGAATAGGAAGTTACTTACGAATACAGTCTTAAATGCATCCATAATGCTGGCATATATGAAGGAAATGTCAAAGGTATTTAAATCTTCTATCTTTTGGTGCATTCATTCAAAACTTCGAACAATGCTGCGATTAAAAAGTAGAACAGATTTGGAAGCATACCCTAAATTATGCGCGTTTGTGAAAGCTTCAACCAAAGGATAGGTACAAAAGCCAAAGAAATGTTCTGCATTTACAGAAAGCGACCTAAGAGGAGTTTTTATTTCATCCAGATGACAGTTTCAAAAGTCATACTTGAAGTATCGTTACTTAGCAACTTTAAAGCACGTGTGTTTTAAAGGCCCTTTTTCGCACGCATTTGAGTGTTTAAAACGGAGATTGTGATTCAGGTATAATAAAAACATATTTTTTCTGAAAATCATAGTTATCTTAGACAATTAAAAACAAAGCATTTCCTGTCATATGTAATTAAAATTAGCATCTTTGCGTGTATTTTGTGCGTATCAAAATGGGTGATAGCGACAGTTTAGATACCCCAAATGAAATTTTGGAAGCTGCAAGCGTTGCGAACCTAAGTCATATATGATATAAATAAGAGCAGGCGTTTGAGAGTAAAAGTACAATCGCAACTTCCTCCGTTGCACAAGAAGGCGCCCGAAATAATGTCAAATGCAATACGTCCTTCGTAACTGTGGCTTCCAAGACCTTATAGTTAACATGCTGTACAATTATTAGAAATCAGATTACCTACTTTGATGGTAGGTATAGGTAGCTACTTGTGTTCTCGGTTAATTGCTGGTGATTCTATACGGACATAGCAAAGGCATTTGATTGCCTACCTCACGATGTACTCATTATGAAACTACACCATATAGGTTTTTCATATGATTTAATTCGTTTTTTTTATTTCGTGCCTCTGTAATAGGTCGCAACATGTTGTGTATAATAACTTCATTTCGCAGCCAGTTTTTCCGAGCTCTGGAGTGCCCCAAGACTCTAACCTTGGACCTTTATTGTTTCTATTATTTATGGACGACATTACCTCTGCTTTGAATTGTAATATCCTCTTATTCGCAGATGATTTGAAAATGTATATGTCAATCAAATCCAATACTGATTGTTTGTTTCTGCAACAGCAACTAAATGTATTGAAAGATTGGTGCGACAGCAATCGTTTATCATTAAGCATACCAAAATGCAAAGTTATGTCATACACGCGTAAAATAGAACCAGTCATATTTAGATACCACGTTAATAACGTTAGTTTAAATCGCTGTACAGACATAAAAGATCTTGGAGTATATTTTAATGATAGATTAGTTTTTAAGAAGCATATAGATGAATTATACAATTCATCTCTGAAAACGTTGGGCTTTATAATGCGCATGTGTAAGTCGTTCACTAATATAACACCAATTCGAAAATTATTTTTTCATCTCATACGCAGTAAACTGGAATATTGCTTCTTAATATGGTACCCAACATATCATTATCAGATCACAAAATTAGAGTCGATACAAAGGAGGACGTTTAAATATATGGCTTTTAAGTTAGATGGAGTATACCCTGTTAGAGGAACCGACCATAACAATTTGCTCAATCGTTTTAATGTAGAGTCGCTTGAAATAAGAAGATGTAAAAATAGTGTTGCTTTTCTTTACAAACTCTTACACAATAATGTAAATTGCTCATATTTATTATCATCAGTTAACTTCCATGTACCTTCGCACCGGACTAGAAAACATCACACATTTTATAACGATATGTCGCACAGTAACATCTTGCAGCGTGCACCTATTCATGTTATGTGCAACAACTTTAATTTAAGATGTGTAGACTGTGACATACATTTTTGTAGATTGAAATGCATTCCTAGTTATATAAGGGATGAATAGTTTAATTCGTGTTTTCTTTCTGTTTTTTGTTTTTTGCATCTTTATAACTTTATATCGAATTCACTTATCTTAGTTACTTTTTTTTTTCTTATTTTTTTTCTCTCTTTCTGTCTTAATAATTCAGGTAATAATTCTTTAATATAGGTGAATTTTAATTATAATGTTATCTTTGTCCTATAATTGGATTGAAAAGTCTGTAGGACAATAAACTCTATTATTATTATTATTCTTCGTATAATAATGTAAGCAATAACATCTCCCTCATGTTTTGGTTCTACACTTCAAAAAGGTCTGCAAGCAGCAAAGATTGAAACGTCAAACTATAATTTTAAATGTGAACATTGTGATTATGCAAAATAGTGTTAAACATTCCTACAAGTTCGAAAATGAAAAAAACGCACGTGGATGGCCCAATCCTTGATGGGGCTAGATCAGATAGACACTTTGTATCAAACAGATTACTGTTTCTCACACATCAGTTTCAAATAAGTAGGTACAGTTTGACAGATGTGTACAATAAAGTGAACCTTTATGGCCGCGAAAGCGACCACAAAATCAACGTTTTTGTGATGATAGCCTAAAAACATTTTTTTATAAATACTATTTTATAAATTTACGCCTTTATCTACATAATGTTCGGACTATTTTTTTAAAAAAGTTTATAGCAACTGAATACCGATTTTTTAAAAAACTATATACAGGGTGATTCCTATAGTACCTGCCACCGTTTGGGAGCGTGTAGGTGGTGCGTAGGGGAGTATTTTGATATAGGACACTTGGGGTCGGAAATCTAAAATAAGGGTGCCAGAGCCAAATTTACCTTCTGGAATTT
This sequence comes from Photinus pyralis, assembly GCF_008802855.1. NCBI lineage: Eukaryota > Metazoa > Arthropoda > Insecta > Coleoptera > Lampyridae > Photinus > Photinus pyralis. The sequence goes on from NW_022170510.1 coordinate 6,271,263, forward strand.
CGCGCCTGTAGGTAGGCAACCCAACCGGCCGGCGGTGCACACGGAGCGATCTCAGGCGGCGATGTGTGGCTGACACTTGATCAGAATTTTGTTTAAACCCACGAAATCCCGTCTGCAACGACGCGTATCAAGTGAATAAACACTATGTCAATAGTATAATAATAGTTGGCTAGATGTAGGAAGTGCATTGAGAACAACGGTGGCCACGTTGAACACTTGTAAACGTTATTGCTTTTGACTGTCGTTTTCCCTCCTTCCCTCCCATGTCGCTTCCTCGCGCTAACTCGCTCTGCATCGCTCCGCGCGAAACGTCGGTCGGTTGGGTTGCCTACATACAGGCGTGAAATTCCAGAAGATAAATTTGGTTCTGGCGCCCTTATTTTAGATTTCCGACCCCAAGTGTCCTATATCAAAATACTCCCCTAGGCACCCCCTATACGCTCCCAAACGGTGGCAGGTACTATAGGAATCACCCTGTATGTTTTGCACCGATTATTGCGCTAATCTGTTTTAATTTTTTACTCATGATCAAGACGATCTATCGAAAAAGTAAACCGACAGTTTTCTAGATAAGTTACTTCTAAACATTACCCCAAAAAATGAAATCATATTTTTTTGTAAATAAAGTCTGTATCATGGCGGGAGGTAAATCGGCAATTTGAGTGTAGCCAGTGGCGCCACTGCACAGTATCGGCGGTAACTAACTAAGGACCAAAACAGGAGTTGACAAAGCAAAAATATCATCTTGTCTCTCGCAACTATAATCATTTATACACTATAATGTAAAAAAGTTGCGCTTAAGTAAAGAAGACTCTTCTTTTTCACGTTAAAAACTGAAGCAGTCGCTGTTTATCCAATTACATTCTTTGGGATTAGACTCCCTTATGTAGCCATTATACAGTGCGTAAAATTTATCTCTGACCATATTTCAGCGTACGTAGAAAAACTGTAATTTAGCTATAGAATTTGAAATTTCAGATACCTACGTCCGTATTGAATTCGACAATCCACAGGAAATGATTACACACCTCGTAACTGAAAAAACACTATAAAAAACACCAGCAAACCACAGTTAATAAGTTCCTTTGCTTACACTGCTGGCAAAATTTTGTGTGAGGTTAACTTGTATATTTAAAAATTAAACATAGGAGATTTGTAGGTATATATTCATAGTTGAAATTTACGTATGCCGCCATAACTAAACATATCACGTACTTACTTTATGGACACGCTTAACCTTTTTCATTTTCCATAATACGGTTTCTCGTCAACAACTGTAGGTATAATAATTACTCTTGTCGATAGGCAGTATTTTGAATTTGTGTTTGTTAATAAAGTAACGTAAATTTAATTACTATTTATATTGTTAATCAATTTAAAGAAGTTTTTAAATAGATTGATTGAATTGAATGCCTTTTCGCACCCCTCTGCTGTTGAGTTCTAATCGCTGCAGGGAGATTGTGGGTCAAGCACCCACTAAAACTTTTCACCCTTCTCGTTCTCAGTCGGATAGAAGCATCTGACATCGCTGACGGCATTTTTCCGTTGCAGAACTAGGCACGTGCCTAGGGGCGGCAACTTTAGAAGGCGGCATTTTTTTGCACTATAGGTAATTGTTTTGGGTAATATTTTAAGTTTTAAAATAAGTCCCCTAACAAGTTACAAATGAAAAACATTTTTAATTAAAATTATGAAATAAATTGGCCTTTGCAGAGAGTTGAGTCACTCACTCTGCAGTTGTACTCAAATTTATAACATGTAGATTTATAACGCACGGGCGCAAATGTCACTATTTCACTTCGGTATCGATTTTGAGATCAAAATTGAACACGATTCAATTTTCAACTTCTAGAACATGCATGGGTCAGGCGCATATTCTAAAAGTTGCCATTATAAATGAAAATTTCAGCCCCAAAACTTCAACTTATAACTCCTAATAAACGAATTATATCTTAAAATGTTATGACTCAAAGCTTTCAAGTAGAATTTCGAATTATATGTCGAAAATTTAAAATCTACGTTCTACGTAGAAGTTTTTAAGGTAAAATTAAAGTTACGAGTATTGATACTCTATGTTCGCAAAATCCATTCCACCACCCCGAATTTCTACCCATTCTCTGGCACTCCTCGTAGGTAAACATAAGGATATCACAATAGTATATTAAGTAACAAAGGCGTAAAAAGAGTTTTGAATCGTTTAAAGTCCGAGGGTTGCCGATGACTTAGGGAACAATAACTAGTTTAATCCAGTGTTACTTATACTATTTTTTATTTTTTCCAATACCGACCGGTCAAAATCCATTTCGAAATTAATTCAGCAATGGCTTTCAGCTTGCTGAGTAGTTGATGGTACGAACCTAATGCTGAATGTTGTCGATATTTCGATCAATACATTTGAAGGAAATTTGTAAATTATCAACTTCAGGAATGGATTTCAGCTATCGGACTGAACGATACTGTACGAAACTAATGCTACAAACAGGAAGGCCGTTGCTCAGATCAACCCACAGTTAGTGAAACAATAAGCTCCTCCGAGGTCAAAATAACAAAAAGACAAGTACAGTAATTTAATTCTTTAAAACTGCATTAGATATGCTATAAATACTAGGACACAGTAGGTACAACAAAAGTATTAAATTTTTTGTATGTTCATAAGGTGAGAAACTTTGGAGCTATTATTGATTTAAAATTGGAGGAAAGAAAATTATTTCGTTGTCTGGACGAAGGGTAACTGGCTTGCTTTTCAAATTTGTGACCACCTCGGCTTGAACTTTTACGTAGGGCAATATTGATATACTTATAGGTAATAGGTTAGTAGCAGAAATTTTCCTATTCATTTTGAATTACATACACAATACAATACACAATTGTTAGACTTTTATTTCCTTGGAACAGGTTTACATTTTTGATATCGGGTGGTGCTCCGTACACATCCTACGTTTAAAAGTTAATAAACAACTAGAACTACGTGCACAAGTGATTAGTTAGCCAAGCAGAAAATGTTAACGATTGGCGTGTCTTCATTGTGCAGTGGAACGTGCTACTACAAACAAATGTTCACTTCAATTCCACTGCTCTGTAACTATTGTTGCCGACGGTTTTGAAGTAAGGTGAAATACGAATAAGACGCCTTCAAAATCTAAAAAAAAAGAATATTTAAGATTTTGAATTTCTTGTAGTTGGAACTTACTGTAACCAGGGTAACAATACTTAAGGGTGCAAATTTTCCAACTGTAAATCGCACCGATCTTTGTGCCCTTGCCATGATCAAACTTAAATATTTTTGAAAAGGTAAATTAGTGCCTACAAATTCGACACTGTAGCACGCATAAGCGAGTGATTCATTTTGGGTTAAGACTTTTTGTGTGAAGTAGCAATCCCCGAAAAATAAGATATTTGATGCAATCAAGTATATGCAAAGTTGGAAAAATTCGACGGTAAACAGTGGCGCCTGCAAAAAAAAACGTACTTATAGATACTGCAGTTTATTTGATTCTACTTACATTTGCAATGCGGAACAAAATGATGCAGATTACAAAAGATAAGCTGAGGAAATTGACTAAAACACACTTGTTGAATATTTCCTCAGTTTCACTTGCAATTCTTGTAATGTATTTGTGATGCACGATAATGCTCTTTAAGTGTTTTTGTTGATAAGGCCAGGGAACTTTACTTTTGTCGATTAAATTTGAGTCAATTTTACTTATAGAACAGTACTCTTCCTTGGCATCTTCAAGCAATTCTTCGATGCTCTTTCTTAGGTATTTGAAATGCGTTTGCCATTGCAACATTATGCACATTTTGATTGCGTCCGGATTTAAATACTCTACGCCCATGAAAATCATTATGGTCACTTGGAAAACCAAACACGCAGTATAATTGTACTTCGTCCACACGGGCATGGAACCGAAAGGCAGACCATTTTGATTATCTGTTAGTAGCCAAGCCAAAATGTTTAAAATATAAGCAGAAGTTCCGATTGTAGTAGTAATTCGGCCCTTAAAGTTTATCATTAGTAATATGCCAAAATAGTTAGCATCAATTACCACTACAGGCAACGGTCGCCGTAATTCGAAGCGAAGCTCACTTGTTCTCTTGATTTTATACTCCGTGGAGGTTTCCAGTAGAATCAACAAATTTGCCAATCTTGATCTGTTTACCCTAATTATTGTGAGACGTGGCACAACTAGAAAACATGTTCATCATATACAAACCCGTGCCCGCATGATAATACCGCTCGTTATTGACACCACGTAGATCCAGTCCTCCATTTCAGTCTCAGCATTAAATTTTCCATATAAGTACATCACAGAATATAGATAAATCGTGAATACGTAGACACCTACAGCAACTTGTTCACTTCTGCTCACATTTTGTTTTAATACCAGCCCCGTTATTTTAGAAAATTTTCTAAGCGTTTCGAAAGAGACGGATACCGCGTCACTTGACATCTTCAGTGCAGTAGCAGAATAATATGTTAAACTAGGTTGTGCATGTTCTTATATATCTATCTGTGGCGATAGATTGATCGGCACCATTTTTAATTCATGTGTTATTCCATGTAATTATAGTTCGTATGGTAGATATAATGTGAACCTTCCAACAGGCTATTGCATTTTACAAAAGTATCACAACTTCGAGAAAAAATTAAATTACATAGGTATACACAAATGTTTCATTCAGTAAAGTAGTTTCAGGAAGTTCACTTTTATCTGTAATTAAATTTACACGTTATCCTTTTAACAATTTTCCAACGTTATCTCAATAATAACTATAACCCTAAGTTAAATTTGTCCTCTGATTATTTTTTCGAAAACCGTTCTAAATATAACTTTATTAAACTTTCCACATAAAAGTAAAGTAACCATGGTTTTCGGATCGAACTTAAATATTTGCAAAATGGGACACTTCACTTTTCGTATTCTAAATCATATCCTAAAACTGTTAATATTTGAATATAGCTAAAAAATGTTGGCCCGAAAAACTTTCACGCGCTGATACTTTTCCCTATAATAAGTTCAAACTTTTGTGCATGTGATCTGATGTTCAAATGTTAGAATAGTATATTATGCAATGAGCATTTAATGGCGGCTATTAAGACACGAGTTTGAGAATTACGAAACGAGACCTGGCGAGTTTCGTGATGACTATGAGTCTATTTTTTACGACTATGATAAGCTACAAAGAGGTGATGCCACAATGGTTTCAAATTTGAGATTCTTATTGTATGCAGATGTTGTAGTCAGGTATTCCATTGTGAAATTAAGCAGTGTTTTCTTGAAAGAGTTGTAGATATTCGGTTCCTGTGTAGATAAGTTGACAATAAAAGTAATATAGTGGGTAACTTTAGAAGTAACCTAGGAAAGGTATAGGTACTTAACCTATGAGGCTTGCCGTCTTGTAGAGGAAGTAGGTACATGGACGTTATGAATTTGGTTAAAAGTTTACACATCCACCATAAATAAATTTATGCACATCCACGGAATTTAAAGTTTCCAAATTCGAGTGTTGTGTTTATCAACGCTGCCAACTTCAAATTTGTCAACGTAAATGGTGTTGCCAACTTAAGACATTAATTCTAAAATGTCCTGTAGTTTTTGATAATTACTTTTTAATTAAATTAAAGCACCGAAATAGAAAAAATAGTATGGAAAACACGTGTTACCTACAATGCTTTATTGTAATACTCCTATCTTATGAGCACTCGTGGCTGCGCTTCGCTGTTAGTTGTTACACTCGTGGCACAAGATAGTCATATTACAATAGGTCGCATTGTAGCACTTGTCTTTCAATATACTATTCTAATTCCGTTTGCTTCAATTCAAAATTGAAAACACTTTGGTTAAAACCTGCTCTTATTCGTATTTGTTTTGTAGATAAGGATTGATTTAATTCCTCGTTGGACACTCTGTATTGTACCTCATCACTAGATGAGAACAATTGCGTGTCTGTGGAAAATGTGGAATAGTTCTACTTACACGCAAAAATTTTACAGTTTTGGAAGATCTTAAAGGAAGCAGTAACAGTCCAAAAAAAAATGAATATGCAAACTTCCCATGGCACCTCATTTTTTAAACACTCAGTTTTCAATAGTTCCATAGCTCAGTAGATGGATCTTTTAAAGCAATATTAACCTACAAACTTGATAATAGAACATGACAAGAAATTTACATTTCTGAAAACTTGAATTTTCGATTGAGGTCTTACGTACAACTGGACTATTATAGTCCAATAGCACTTGATAAATTTCAAAATAAATGAGTTCTGTAGATTAGTAATCATGTTGTGTCAGGGTAAAGAAAATCATTCATGTACTTATTTAAAAGCTTAAATTTTACACAGACCAAGGTACCTAAAAAAAGAGCGTGGCGACAGGTTCACATTTGTTGGATTAGGATTCAGGATAGATGTGGGTAGTTAATTGCATAATTAATAAAAAGGTCTGTAAGTGGAGTGAAATTTGAATTTAATCTTTCTTCGAGTCTTTCTTATCAATACAGTAATTTCATTTATCCTAACTGTTGATTTATTTTCTGCTATCAAGGAAGTCAGAAGTAAGGTAGAAAGTAAATTTTAAGTTAAAAAGGGCTTGAAGATATCGAACGCGACCGCTATCATACCTATGTTCACGCAAAAAGTATTCCGTATGCGATCAGTTGTTGAATGAAATCGCCGGAACCCTGACTGGCGTATTGACAATAACGATTTAGACTCCAACATCCATTAAATTTTTTGTACATAAAATGAGAAACTTTGGCCCTATTATTGACTTAAAATTGGAAAAAAATATTCGGTCTGCACGAAGCGCAACTGGCATTGTTAAACTTGCCATTACCTCGGCTTGAACTCTTACGTAGGGTAATATTGGTAAACACATAGGTAATAGGTTAGTAGCAGAAATTGTATTCATTTTGAATTACATGTTATATGGTTACACTTTTTATTTCCTTTCAATTGTTTACATTTCTGACATCAGGTGTGCTTACACAACATCCTAGCATAGTGTATTTCTATTCTTTACAGTTTCCGCTATGATCCTACACAGCTTTATATTGAAAAGTTAATAAATTACCTAGAATTATGTGAAAAGGAGATTAGTGCAAGCAGAAAGCTAACGATTTGCATATCTTTCATGTGCAGTGGCAGGTGCTACCACAAACAAATTGTTGCTTCAATTCTACTGTTCTGTAACTATTGATGTTGTCGACGGTTTTGAAGCAACGTGAAATACGAATAAGACGCCTTCAAAATCTAAAAAAAAGAATATTTAAGATTTTCACTTTCATGTAGTTGGGACTTACGGTAACCAGGGTAACAATACTTAAGGGTGCAAATTTTCCAACTGTAAATTGCACCGATCTTTGTGCCCTTGCCATTATTAAAATTAATGATTTTTGAAAAGGTAAATTAGTGCCTACAAAATCGACACTGTAGCACGCATAAGCGAGTGCTTCATTTTCGGTTAAGACTTTTTGTGTGAGGTAGCAATCCCCGAAAAATAAGATGTTTGATGCAATCAAGTACAAGCAAAGTTTAAAAAACTCGACGGTAAACAGTGGCGCCTGCAAAAAAACGTACAGGAGTACTGGAGTTTATTTGATTCTACTTACATTTGCAATGCGGAACAAAATGATGCAGATTACAAAAGATAAGTTAAGGAAATTGACTAAAACACACTTGTTGAATATTTCCTCAGTTTCACTTGCAATTCTTATAATGTAGTTGTGATGCACGATAATGCTCTTTAAGTGTTTTTGTTGATAAGGCCAGGGAACATTACCTTTGTCGATTAAATTTGAGTCGATTTTACTTATAGAACAGTACTCTCCCTTGGCATCCTCAAGCAATTCTTCGATGCTCATTCTTAGGTATTTGAAATGCGTTTGCAATTGCAACATTATGCACATCTTGATTGCGTCCGGAATTAAATACTCTACGCCCATGAAAAACAATACGGTCACTTGGAAAACCAAACACGCAGTATAATTGTAATTCGTCCACACGGGCATGGACCCGAAAGGCAGACTATTTTGAATATCTGTTATTAGCCAAGCCAAAATGCCAAAAATATAAGCAGAAATTCCTATTGTAGTAGTAAGTCGACCCTTAAACTTTATCATTAGTACCTAATATGCCAAAATAGCTAGCAACGTACCACTACAGGCAACGGCCGCTGCAATTCGGAGCAAAGCTCACTTGTTCTCTTGATTTTATACTCCGTGGAGGTTTCTAGTAGAATCAACAAATTTGCCAATCTTGATCTGTTTATCCTATTTATTGTGAGACGTGGTACAACTAAAAAACACGTTCATCATATAGCATTTAGCAACCCATGCCCGCATGATAGTACCGCTGGTTATTGCCAACACGTAGATCCAGTCCTCCATTTCAGTCTCAGCATTAAATTTTCCACATAAGTACATCACAGAATATAGGTAAATCGTGAATACGTAGACACCTACAGCAACTTTTTCACTTCTGCTCATATTTTGTTTTAGTACCAGCCCCGTTATTTTAGAAATTTTTCTAAGCGTTTCGAAAGAGACGGATATCGCGTCACTTGACATCTTCAGTGCAGTAGCAGAATAATATTCTATAAGAGGTATGTGCATGTTCTTATACAGCTGTCTATGGCGAAGGATTGATCGGCACCATTTTTAATTCATATAATTCAAGTAATTACAGTTCTCATGGTAGATGTTCTGTGAACCTTCCAACAGGCTATTGCATTTTACAAAAGTCTCATAACTACGGTAAAAAATTAAGTTATAGGGATGCAAGAATACTTTATTACATGGTAATCGATGTAGTTCCTTTTATTTGTAATTTAATTTACGCTTATAGCTTTAACCACTTCTGAACGTTTACTCACTTAACGATTATTATAGCCTTTATAATAGTTATATTTGACTACTTCCTATAATTATTTTTCGGAAACTGCTTAGAATACTTAACCTATTAAATTTTACACATAAATGTACAATTGGAGGTCGTAGAAGGCGACCAATGGGACAGGAGGCGGCTAGTCCATCCGTGTCCTGAAATACCTTTCATCTGTTCTAATCCCTAGAATTCCATCCTATAAACCTACCTTGTTCATCCCGTCTACTTATCCCGAAATCATAAGGTGGAGTGTGCTGAGAGGAGAATGGCTCAGCGTTAGTGAGTCGCTAGCACTCACGCAAGGGGAGTTTTCTGAAACTTACGGACCAGGCGAGCATGAGGACCCTACCTGGTTCCCTCACCTAAAAGGCGTGTGGCCCCTGCGACCTGATTTAATGGTTAATTTATGCTTCAAGGAAAGCATTACGCAGTACGTAGTTCAGTACACTTGAATTTTTCAGATTAAATCGCTTTGTTCAAATAACAGGGTTCAAATTGTCGGTCAGATTAGGTACCTTATGATTAAGATAGTCACCAAAATAATAATTTCCCATGTGGCGTGTTTCTAGGAATGAATCTTGGGTATTTAGCATAGCGATCTTATCTAAAAGTTGTCAGTTATGTTCAGATTAAACCAACAACGGAACTACCTACTTAACCAGTAGTCAATTAAATCTAGATGTATTACTCTATTAGGTACTTATATTGCAGGTCAGATGTTTCTGATTGGAAGGACATTAATTTTTAGTTACAGTTGCAATATTAACGGTAACTGTTTATAGACAAATCATAACTTTATTTCCTAAACATTCTTTGAACTCTTTTAAGGTTCTAACTGCGGAAAAATTCCGAGCTGAACATTGATAACGCGCCGGGTAAAAAATTTAAGGAATTTTGAATTTTATTTGAGCATTGTATTTGAGTTTGCTCTATCGAACTAAGAACTTATTGTATATTAAAATTTTTGTCACATTTTTATAAAGCTTTATTCAAACGAATCTTAATTTGCAATCACAATAAAGTTACACATGGTATGGATTTTATTATTATAAATTTGAAAACAAATAATCAACAATACAAAAGTCATTGACATTATTCTAAAATACCGAAAACAAGTAATCCTATAGAGATAGACAGTTCGCGGTTCTTCGGCAATTTGTGTTTTCTGTTCGGCAAAAACTTCAATTGGAAATTTTCCAAAATTTATTTGTAAGCTTGTGTTGGGGCCCAATAATATAGAACTTTGCCGATGAAAGGGTCTAAAGGCTCAAGAAAATTTTTCTCATGCTCGTTCAGCAACCTCGGCTATTGTTCTGCATTGTGCTGTAACGCAAATTTCAAAAAGTTCCTCGCAAAACCTCAGTTTACCTCACAAAATTTAAACTATAGTGTTGATGAGAAAAAAATATAGAATGACCGCAAATTTTAAGATGTTAAGTCAACCAAAGCACTTTGAAACCATCGACTTATTTGGAATAAATGTTTGATTGGCGTTGTTTAGCAACCATTTATTTACATGTGGTGACTATTTCAACCCCTTGGACGGCAGTGCACCTAGGTTTTTTTGTTGATTATTTATTCTCGGACTGTCATTAACCAGACACGAAAATTTGATTGTGAGAGTATGTGCCATTTTGGAGATATGATGAGAGTGGCTTGTTCAACCCTTATTGACTCGTATTTCTACTTGACGAGAGGGTTTTCTATTTAATTGTAAATAGAATTGTTGCAGTATTTAGAGGAAAGTGAATAAAAGCACAAAAAATTGCGTGACAAAGTCTATTTTCGCTTCGGGTATATTCGGAAGTTTTGGCCACTAGTATTGGTCGCTTTTTTCACACCGGTACGTTTTTTGGCGTTCTAAATACTTTTTCCGTTGTTTCTAAAAGGCTCTACTAAATAATACCATAAAGGAAATACAATCCTCTATGATAATACCTACCTATTTTCTGTGTTATCTAATTGTAGAGATTTGTTATAATAAACTTTTGTATAACTTCGTGTTACTCAAGGGCTATTGCTCTTAACAGTTACAATAATGCTGATAATGCTGCCACAATTTTGTCCAGCAAGATAAATTCATTATCTTGGCTTTCAGATTAATTTCCACCAATCCGCTGTATTTTTGGCCAAAACATAGCGGATCTCCCAACCGTAGGACCACACTGTAATGTGATGTGACCTATAAAGATCTAGAATATAATGCATAGTTATTCTTACTTATGTTAGTGCTCGTGTAGTAATCCAGTTGTAACTGGTGTCTTTATTAATGTACCTATGTATATAATATGGTGTGTGGATATATTTACTTTGAATTTAGCGCAAAAATGATGTTGCAAAACCAATATGTGCACTATTAATTTGAGAGTCGCAAGAAGTAACTATAATTCGCAATAGTTCAGAATAAGTTTGAAATTAACAATCTTCGTTACGGTCATCAGCCATTCAGAAGACTTCTTTAACATATATTTTGATCAAATTGTAAATACACAAATTACAAGATATAAAATAATTTGCTACGAATAAATAAACACTTTGATTGACACAGTACTTTTGACAGAAATTCAATAAAAATATTTGTATTAAATTCACCTTTGTACAGTGCTTAATTAAAACGTTTTTGGAAAAAAATTTAATTAAATCGTCTTTAGCATCCAAATGATACTTCTTGAAACATGTTATTTACCGGTACCCAATTTACGTCCTGTTTTTGTAGCATTAGAATTTTGTCAATCATTTCAGCGTCTAATTTTACATAAATAGCTTGTAGCCATTGATTCTTCCTCGAAATTACCATCAATAAAATTTTCATGAGGCTCATTTGGCAGTTTTGCATATAGGAAGCTGCGTAGCCATTAGCGAAAAAATGAGAGCTTCTAAGATAAAGATCGGATGCAAAGTGGCCACATTACTGCATTACTTTTTATTTTTGAAATTATCCTAAAAAACTGTAAATTGTGCAAACTAAACAAAATTCAACAACACTTATGTTGAAAACACGGAAATTAAAATTGAGAATTTCTATACGCATAGGTAATTATCGATTCAAGTTAAGTCATTATAATTATTTTACCTAATTTTTTAATTTCCTACTATGATACATTTGTGAGTAACATTTTATTTTTATTTGATACATTTGTCTATTACTTACCTATACTCCTTATTAATTAATACACGCCGGATAATAAAATACTGATGTAGAAACAAAATCTAGAATAGGTGCAGATAGTGAATTATACGTCACTGCATATTATGCTGAAGGTCAAAGAAGTTTTAATTCCATTTTTCATGCAAAAAGTGGGCTTTTATAACGGATTAATTAGGCATTGTGCTTTGAATATAATTTTGTGTTCAAAGCATTGTGCGAAGATAGGTTCAATATAAACACGTTAATTGAATATCTTTTCGGAGTTACTGTGAACTTAATTGAAAAATTCCTATACTTAAATCTAATTTGTTTACTAATTCTATTTGCAATTTAATAAAATCTATCTAAAAAACAAACAGCTTTTAGAAAGAGTGGACGGATACGATAATAGTTGATTAATTGGCTACACTGCTGGACTTTCAAATTAATAGTGCACATATTGGTTTTGCAAAAACACTTTAGTGATAATTTTAAAGTAAATACACTATACTGCATACATTACTAATAATCCAGTTAAATTTAATTACTGCTGGGTTACTAATTGCTCAAGTGAAATATAACTATGTATAAACCGTATTATACACGTTTAGGTCAAATTTATTTGTATGTCCTAAAATTCCCAGGAATTTTATCAATTTTATGATATTTTTTCTAAAACCTTGGTGATTATTTAATGAAGTAGAGCCAACTAATTTTTTTTTACCCCCTGTCTAGTAACCTAACGTCCTTCATTTGAATTGAGTTGAGGGACTAAATACTCCGGAGAGATTTAAAATGAAAGTAAACTAAAGAATGCCAGACAAACTTACAAATTAGTGAGTAGGTATGTGCAAATATACAGGGTGTAGCACCTAAGAGCCCTCGGTTAATAATTACTATGCCATAAGAGATACCGAAAAAAGTCTTAGAGCAAAATGGTACACAATTACCATCGCCATATTTTCTAAAATCATCAGGGGCGTGCTGTATTCCAGTGGCTTGTCAAACTTGCACTCCATATTTTATTACTGACTTGGAGAGTAATTGAAAAGTACTTATTTTTTATGTAACATGTTATACCTCTAACTTTAACGATTACGTTGTTATACCCTTTTTTCGCCAAAATTTGACAGTTTTTCGATTTTCTTTCAGAGAAGCTAAATCGCGCAGACGGATAAGTTATGGACTGAGGCACAAGTTAAGATCTCTTTCACAGTCACATCATGTTTTTTAGGTACTTTATCGAAAAAAATAAATTTTTGATTGACCGCTAGATGTCATATTTTTTAAAAATCTCAAATGGCACCCCTCTAAGCAAATTATACCTCTGGGTAGCCAAAACTACAAATTTTCCACGGAAACAAAGAAAAACCACTCATTCCATAAGAAAATTTGAGAGAAAAACCAAGCCGAAACGCCAAATATGGCGACGGTAATTGTGTACAATTTTGCTCTAAGACTTTTTTCAGTATCTTTTGTGGGAAAGGAATTATGATCCGAGGGCTCTTGGGTGTTACACCCTGTATTTGGTATAATCCTGATACACGTTAGTATGGCATGCAATACAGCTAATTCGGAGTTAATTATTGTTCTCTTCACTTTAGTTTTTAGCTGTAGGTGTATATAGGATTAATTATCCCTTTCAGAGTTCCTTGTAGCGCTACAAATACCGAAATGCCCATTATAATTTATCTTATTATAAAAACGCACTACTTATTTCTTAAATGTCGAAAAGTGAAGCGCTATTCTACCAGTACTGAATTAGAATTATTTGCCCTGCTGCAATTATAATACCGATTTCCTTTCTTGAAAGTTATCTCTTAGCTGATGATTAATAATGCCACCAGTGTTGAGTGTAGATGTAGGATTTGATTTTTCAGGAGTGTGTATAGGTAATGTTCAAAGATTTGAATAAAAACCTTAATTAATGTTGCAAATATTATATACAATCTTAAATTTGTTTTCATTTATTGAGAATTTCACTATGAAACATATCCAAGTTAACTCGAGATAAAATGTATATACCTATCCCGAAATACCTTCACTATAAGTATTTTGCAGTAAAATAACTAAAGTAAGTACCTAAGCAAGTTTGTAATTTATCACCATTAAGACAAAAAATACAATCCAAATTCATGGAGTCAATTTGGCGGCGAAACACTTCCTCTCGAAAATTAACCTAAACTAAATTTATACTAGGTCAAAGTGTTGCTCTTGATCTTTTATAGAACTCTACACTTGAACGGAAAACATGTTTTTGTCATCTGCAAACCATGTGGTCTAAATTTTTACAAATCGCAAAATGCATCCACATTACGGAATTTGTGGGGTCGTGCCGTGTTAAATAGTAGGCTAAAGAAATAAATTTTTGCCACTTATTGTCAACGATTAGCTACAAATTACTTTAGCATCAAACATCATAAAATCATTAACCGTTTCAGAACTTATTCATGTTTACTATTTTGGTATCCTTCAATCTGTTTAGATGAATTTGCAGTTGTGAATCTCAACGTCGCCGGGAATTTGGCAAATAGAAACTTGGCAACGGAAGGAAACTACTTATTTATTGCCTCCCAATATTATAAACCTCATGATTCACTATGTTTATATTTATTCTATTCTCAAAAACTATCAATGAAATACTAAGCATTCTTAATAAGTCCGTCACATGCAATGCTCGTGGAATCAATATCGTGAAATTTGTAGTTTTAAGAACTGGTCGAGTATTTTTATAATTTGTCGAATACTACTAATATATTACAAATCTACTTCTGCCCTAGCGCACAAAAATAATTATGCCATTACTTTTGTTCTTTTTCTGTATTCGCTAGGGCGTCTGAACCACAAAATCGTAACAAATAAAATAATTTCTCTTTAAGTATTTGTGTAGCCCTAGATTAGAAGATGTGGCAAAATGAAAAATAGTACTTTTATCAATTTCCTGAAGACTAATTAGTTACTTGTTGTATTCGCAATTATGTAAATTTAAATACGATTTCAATTTTCAACCTTACACCTTTTCCCAATTTCCCAGATCTTCCCAAGTTTCTGGCGATCGCCTTTCCAAGTTACCCTCTCTCTTGTTGCTCTCAAATCCGGCAGAAATTTCAACTCATGATATTTTGACATTCTCAACATTTTTCTATGTTCGCTTAAAAGCTACCCTTTATTGCAACATACCAATCTCTGAAAGCAGTGAAAGCCCTCTTAAACTTCCCTGGCACTTTCGTCAAGCTGCACTTACGTTCTTATCAAATTTGAAAATATTTTTCTCAAGTGCTCTAATTCTCTTTACATTTCCCTTAAACTCTCAATTTCTTCTTAAGTGCCTTTCTCTCGCGTATTTATCAAATTCTTTTCAGGATATCTTCAAATTTTTGTACTCCCTTCAAGATACTCGCAGTGTGCGTTTTTCCCGTCTCTTTCTTTTTAGTATCTCCCTCATCCACTTCACATCTCTTCACCCCTCTAGGCCTCTACCAGCACATCACTCCTGCTTCTCTTTGTCCTTTCCGCCTCATGACAATTACATAGCATTTGTTCAATGTCCCCTTCTTCCTCTCTACAGATTCTACATTTTATTTCTTCTTCTTGTCTCGAGCTGGCCATTATTTTAATATTTTCCTTTCCCGCCCATAAGTATTTTGGTAATCACTCGTAACTACTATACTTCCTCGTGCACTCTCTAACTTATACTTATACTATCCTTCCACATTGGCCCTATCTTAATACTTTTTCCATGTCCCTTATGTAGAGTTGGGCTAAGCGGGCATCCTTTACATGTCTTTAGACTCCTTCCCTTCTATTCTTACTTTCAATCCTCTTCATTTATTTCCTTGATTCTGTCCTCTAGCTTCTTGTCTATCTTCCATCCTTCGTACTTTATTTTCCCTTTCCACACTGTCAAATGCTACCTTTAAGTCCATGAAAAATGCAAACACCTTTCCTCTCTTTTTTCCAATTATACTTTTCCACCAATCTGTGTAAAGAGGAATACATATATACAGTCGAACGCCCCCTCCTTTATTTTCTGCAGCCCATTTGTGTTTCCTCCAACATCCTCTTCTATTCCATCGCTTATTCTAAGCGTTATCTTTCTCTTACGTTCCTTGTAGTACCTTGATAAAATTTTTATCTCCGCGCTCTACAGAAAACCAGATTTTGCCCCCTCATTTGCAGGAGCAAAGTGTACGTTTACTTTTTGAAGGAGGCAAAGTAATCAAAAACTCTTTACGGAAGGTAAAGTAATTTCCATGGAAACGTAAATGCGTTGGTCTGTAACTCACATTCTGGCGTTACAGAAATGTAGTTAATTTTGGGTATTTGATGTCCATATCTTTCTTCACGGCTAAGGTGGCTTTTAACATCGAATACATACCTACAAACTTAGACCAAAGCGAAGATAATTAGACACCTACCTTACGAAGTTCGTAAACATATATTGACTGCAATTTCATTCGTCTTCCTCGCAGTTTAGTTTGTTCAACATTGGTTACGTACTGAATAAATCTGTAAGCATTTTTTTTGCGATTTCTCGGGTAACCTTGCGGAATTGGCTCCATTTTTGACATTAAGAAGAGTATTTTGCAAATCGAAATCGCTTTTGTCGCTGTTAAAAGATTTCCAAACTACTCAGGTTACTTTAAATGCACATTTTGAAATTACTTGTCAATTGTTACTATTGACAGCTGGTGCTGTCGTATCTCCAAGCGGGTAGCTACTCTGTTTTCTTTGAACGAAAACGATTTAATGGTCGGATTGATGAACGCGAAAATAAAACCAGATATATAACACGAGAGCAAAGTACAATTGCCTCCTTGGGTTAATCACGATCCTCCGCGAACCGCGGGAGGAAATTATATACTTTGCTCTCGATATATAAATAGCTATTCCTCTAAATGTACTCTTTCCCACTCCCACTAGATTTTTTTTTCTTTTTTGATCTGTTTATCACCTTCTAAAAGTCCTTCTCTGTTTTTATTTCCTTGATTTGTGTTCTTTCCACCTTCACCTTTTTTTTTCTTTACTTTTTCTTTTGTACTTTTTTCAGTTCTCTCTTGTTTATCAATCAACGCTGATACCTCATGGCGATATATATTCATAACAATTGTCTAGAATTGTCATTATTAACTAATTGTCTACCATTTTCAGTATCTCCTTTTCATTTGACGCTTGCAAGTTTCTAGCAACGTCAAAAATAATCCATTTCCAAATCCACATGTATCATTTTTGACCGCCTAGACTCTCTAGGTCTAGAGTATTTTCAGTTGTGGTCTCGCCTTTTCCGTCCTCAATAAAAGCTAAGATGTTTCATATGATTCATTCACAATCTGTTATTTATTGTTAAAAATAGAATATTACATTTACAATCAGATTATTTATACAGAATATAGGAACAACATAAATAACAAACAAAAACAATGTTATCAATAAATACATAGTTTGAAGAAGCATTATCGAAATATTAGAGAATGAGAGAGCTTCATCATCAATCATATACAATTTACTAATTATACAAAAATATTTATATACAAATACCCTCATATTATCGAACTTGTTCACTAACTCCAATACATAACACTGTATGTAGTTACTCAAAATTTGGTCCCACCTTTTGATATGTCTTTCTTAATATAGAAATCACAATTTGAACATCATATACCTACGTGCTATAGCTTACAAAGAATCTAAGACTCCTCCAGTTAGTTTGGTTGCGTACAAAGTGATCACCTAAAATGTCAAAATTGTAAACGGCCCATTAAAGAACAAGAAGCTCACGTTATAGATGAATTCGTACTGTTCTTTCGTTTGAACAGAGCTGGCTCTATCACGGCGAATTCTGTACACCGTTTTTGGTATGTCGACTTGTCTCGCAAGTTCAAACTCCCTTATCGCAATGTCACACGCAATAACAGTTCCTGTTCTTCCTGTTCCTGGACTGCAATGGACGACTATAGGACTGTATTCCAAGTTTAGAGTTCCATTAGCTAGTGATTCGCCATTGCTAGTCTACAATACCAATGATTAGTACTCCAAACGCTTGTCTTGGAGCAATACCTTTCCATTCTCACTAGAAGGTAAAGCTTTGATATAACTGCGTGCCTCAATGAGAAACGCAATTAAAGAATTTGCTTCAGACGGTACACCCTTTTCGGGCCAACCCAGGTACCATAAATGCGTTACTTCCCTCCAACTATTAGAAACCATATTCTAAAAAAAACTGTTGGAAAAATTAAAGGCGCCGTCAGCAACTTACTTTAAGTTGTAAGACAGATATCACGTATTTTTCCTTAACTTCCCTATTTTTCAATGTGATCTGGAAATCGCCGAACAGTCTGTGACAGTCAAGAACTTCAGATGGTGGTAAGTAGTCAACACACTTCTCCTAAAAATACTCAACTGATCTGATGCTTCGAACAGTTTGCATACGTACCCCTCCATTTTCAAACAGATGCGTTAACATAAGTATAACTTTCGACTGTTGCTCCCAGACCATTCTCCAAAAGTCTTCCACTGTGTTTTGCATCGGCGCTTGACACGCGATGTAGTAATTCTTTGTGCTTTTAGGACCCTAAAATGGATTTATTAGTCTATTATAAGAAAACTAGACACGCGCAACTCACGGTAACATAATTAGCATTTATATAATCGCTATTAATATAACCCTCGACCGGGGTTAGAAATACTCTTGTTTCCGGAAGAGGGATAACGTTAGCGTATCGATTCTTAGTTTCACAGCCTTCTGGTAACTCATTGGTTTGTGCCGTTACTTGGGGCACTTCCTCAAACTCAGCAGCTATCGCCTCCGCATTATTAGCAAACTTGGCCAGTGCAGGAAAATTCAACGGGTTTGTGATGGAGGACTGTAAGTAAGCCGTTAGTACCGACTCAGTAGAAAATGACCAGAAATCTTACGGGATCATCAAACGCAAGGTTACCGTAAGATCTCTTGCTGGCCCGCATCGCACTTTTCCTCCTCATGCTGTTATAGACAGAAACATTGTCGACGCTGTACGCATCTAAGCTAACCGGCGTGCACCTTTGACCATAATTAAAACGCTTATGTCGCTTTCTCATGACAAACTGAAATAAAAATCAAATAAGTCGACACTGGCGACCAGTTAAGTTACCAATAATCCAGCTAACAGCACTAAACAAACGGCCCCGATCGCAGAAATCACAATTGCGGCAATTTTCCCACCGTTACTCTCTTCGGGCTCTTCCATGCCCATGTTTACCGTTGTAGACTCGGCGGAATCAAATTCGTACATGGAAATGTTGAGGGGAATAATAAAGGGGGTGCTTTCTGATGTTGGCTCAGACGAATGCGTACGTATAAGGTACCTTTGGGTGGTAATTTGAGAGTCGGCACTTTTCTTCGTTATCTCCTTGTACGTCTCAGTTTCTTCGGCGCTACTATCGGAAGAGACGTTAGTTCTAGGTTGGAAATTGGAGTGTTTCGCGGTGGTCGTTTCCGGATGTTTCACGATGATGTTATCTCGATAGTCAGTTGTCGTTGGTACAATTTCTTCAGTGGTAATGTTTGAGATTGGGGTTTGCGTTGTCATGTTGGGGGTATCAGTTGTATTGTCCGATTTATCTTGCGATGTTTGGTACTCGAATCCCGTACTGCTAAAGTTGAAACCTCTCCCGCTACTAACTCTATCTAGCTCCGCAGTTGTTCTCGGGCTGGTGTTTGGTAGAATATCGGTATATGTCATGAAAGTGTATTCAGTCGTAGAAGCCGTACTTGTTTCTGGGTTTTCATCGGTAGTAGATTCGAAGTAACTTTCAATGTCGACTTCAGTAGCAAATCTAGGACTCTCCGTTGTTGTTTGTAACATTTCCGTAGTTGCCATAGTTGTCGTTACAACTGTAGATGTAGTTGCATTATATATTTCTTGAGTCATTTCGGTTGTATCCAAATATGTCGTGTTAGAAAGCGAGTCCTCCATTTCGGTTTGTGAGTACTGCAACATTTCCGTTGTAGTAATCGTAGTTGGAGCGGGAACTTGTACAGGATAGATATGATTTTCCTGTACAACTTCTTCAGCAGTCCCGTTACGTTGGAGGCTCGAAGTTCCATTTTCCTTTATGCTGGGTTTAGCAGTTGTAGTACTAGTGGGAACTGCAGATGTAATTGTGTCGGCATATTTCGTAGAACCTCTTTTAGCGATCGAAATTCCGTTTTCTTTTCTAGAATTTTCATAGCGGTAAGGTTCGGTGCCACTGACGGTTGTCGTACGAGTCGCCGTTGCTGTAGGCCGATCCGTAGTGAAATATGGAAAATCACTCTTTGGCTTAGAGACACTATCAGAAGTCAAAACCTCGTTCTCTATCTTATTACTGAGTAAGTGATTAGAGTTGACTGTTCGATTAGGGAGTGGGGGCTTGGTTAGAAAAGCGCCATCTCTTTGATTTGTAGACTCTTTTACCTTATCATTGGTACTATCTATGCTTTTCGCAATAGTCGTCTCTGTAGTAACTTTGTGAGCTAACTGCAGGCCAACGCCAGAAGATATCTTATTTTTATAGTCTTTAGGCGGTTCATCAAAGTAGGTCGTTTTATTGAACGATGACGTATGATCGATACTTTCGCCTGTTTCGACATCAGTTTCTTTATTTATTTTATTTTTTATCTTATAAAAGTGGCTCGTAATATTCCTGGATTTGGTATACCGTAACTCAGAGGATGTGTCATTCTCCTTGGGGACGTTTATTATTTTAGTATTCGATAAATCAGTGCCGTCTGAAAAATTTCTCTCCGCTTGTTCAAACTCTCGATCAATGTACTTTAACTTGTCCTTAACATCCGTTTCTATATCGCGTTGTTTTTTATCAAAATCATATGAGGGGGTACTTGTGAAACTTATATCGTTGTGAAGATTAGTGTATTTTTCCGTATCTGAAGAAATTGGGAAGCTGTACACGTTGTTTCTGTCGTGAAATTCTGGGGAAACGTATTTAGTGAAGTCTAAAGATCTTCCACCTTCTTCCCTTACTTTTTCCGTGGAACTAACCGGTGTTCCCTCGGCAATTAAAACCGGTGCAACAGAAACATTCTCAAAATAGTGAACGGTAACATCACTTTCTGTTCTTTTGTTATCCTCCGAATACTCTACATTATTAAATTGTTTATTACTCTCAGTCTTTGGTTTTTCGTCCAACAAAGAGGTTTTGCTATTTTGTACGGTGCTGTTAGTAAGCGAAGTGTGGTTAATCACACTATTCGTATAAAAATCTTCCTTGGCATCAGATTGATTTATTCTACTCGGCTCGTCTTCTATGATTGGTACTTCCGGCGCCGCATCTTCTTCTGCTAGTTGACGAACGTGGCGCTGTAAAGCAGAAGGAGCACATTCTGCCAAATGCCGTGCTGATAAGACTAGGAACACACCTGTAAAAAGAAAACACGTTTTAGACTCATTTAATTTGTCACATGGCGCATTTATTGATTAAAACCATCACTCAACAAAGATTAATTTAGTTTAGGTGGAGCTTGGCATCCTTCAATTCAGTTAATCAAAGTTTAGTGAGAAAAACGGTCAAAAATTACCTACACGCTTTCACGCACATGCTAGTGGCCTGCTAATGTAACAGTTCCACCGTGTAATAAACGCTGAACAACATACGGTATTTAATAGTGGGCGTATAATAATCATCCAGATATAAAATAGTCATTCTAGTCCTAAACTTCATCATTTTTTGTACAGCAGAAACCATAAGCCGCAAATTTCGTGACAGTGAAATACAACAATGGCAGTTAAGGTAACTGTACATCTGAGAAATGATTAGGACAATGACATCTAAGGAGAGATCGTGTTTGCAATTAAAGTTGTTCTATTTAAATGACATTGATGACCCTAAGCTATCTACCTTGAGTTTAGAATGATTCATATTTATAAATAGAAAATAAAGGATACCAGATGTATAGCAATTCGGTTTCAAGTGGACATCGCACAGTATTTCTTCACGTGAAAACGTATCAAAATAGACTTGTACAAAGGAGTAAATCGGAGGTTTTTCCTAACACATCAAATATTTAGTTTGAATTAAAATTGTAGATATTATTTTAAGTTGCATAGGGAAGACGAAATAATCAAGTAAACAAAAAAGGAACATTTAGCTAATAAAGGTAACGATTTTTGATTTAAAGTACAGATTGCAAATTGCAACACCACTATTATCCAAGTCTTTGACTATGTACCTACTCGTAGACGCTGCTCAATTTTATGACCTTATTGAAGGACATGTTGATGGGCCAGCTCCTATTCGCTAGAAGAATAGGAACTGGCGCACAGAAAGCGAAGGTCAGCAAGCGCCAGCTCGAGGGAAAAACCTAGGGGCACGCAGACCCTGCCAAAGCCTAAGACTGTGTCTGGGTCTTTGGCCCAGAGAGGCCACCCGACGTCAGGGACGGAGCGTCACAAATCGGAGGGAAGCTGTGCGAGGTCTGACTCAGGGCAGCCTGAGGAGAAGCCTAAACGTTCTGGAACACACTTGCGTGCGCACCACTAACCTATGGGCAAGTCGCTGCGGCGAGCCTGAGGGTGGTCATTGTTCCGGTGTCGCACCCGGACGTGGACATCACTGAGCCTAAGACTGGCTTGTAGGAGAGCCCACGTGCAGGTTCTGTATATTACCATATAAATCTTGTTTCCGAGTTAAGGATTGGTACCTAGGGTTTTTCCTAAGGATTGGTACAACTATTTGAGAAAGGACGAGCAGAGCTATTTAAATTTATTATCATTGTTACCTTTTTGATTAAGAAGAAAGACACATTAAAGCGACAAGCCATTTCCCCCATGAGAGGGTTACAGCGACTTTTTTTGGCTGACAGAAGGTACGAAGACCTGAAGTATTCAACAATAATTTCTCTTCAGATTCTTGGGTATTAATACAATTATTAACGACCTCCTAGCGCCCTAATGAACTACAATTATACATCATCGATACTACCATACACATACACACCGAGTTTGGCCTGTTCCGACCGGAGTATCCCATCCGGGCGATGTACATCCCGGCGGCACACGCCCTGGCACCGTTTTCGCGGCGACAACCCATCCCGGCGACCATTACTATCACGGCGATTTATACTCGGCGACGACATATCCCGGTGACTATTACTTTCTTGGCAATGCACACCTAACGACGTCCCATTTTCCTATTGTTTTTTTTTTACTTAAACAATGATATAATGTAGAAGCGGTTATCAAATTAGGTACCGAAAGTGGTTGTTATGGTTGAAATGCAAGGAAGCTCAAATAATCCGTTTTGTTTACACAATTGCCAACGGTGCAAAGGACGCATTTTTTGAAAATTGCGTTTTACCGTTTACCTACGTAGGTAGATGCCAGAGTTTTACCTAACTATAAATGGCATAATTTCAAGTCCCTATTCAGATTGTATTATATCTAGAAAAGAAAAATCACACTCTATACAAATAAGAAAACTTAATTCCGGTAAATTGTTCCAATATAATAAACATGAATTTATTTCATATGTTTACCTCGTTTTACTCCCCGATCGCAGAGTTCAAATTGCTGGGACGACCAAAGCCGGGATTGCCCATCGCCGGGTTTAGATGACCGGGATAACCGAAGCCGAGAAGTAAATGGTCGCCGGGTGGCTTGTCGCCAGGAAATCGGTGCCGGGATGGAAATCGCCGGGATGACCGTGGCAGTGTTTCAGACCGGCCTGCGCAGTTATTCACAAAGGTTTTTTCGAATAGGATTTTGTGGACTGTACAGTCAGCGGCCAGCCTAAAGGTTTTACACTGTTTACAGCGCAGACAGTAAGAAAAGTCGCAGGGATTGGACTGCGCGGTAAAATACGCTACCTATTCTACGGGATTTTACTTTAATGCAGACTAACGGGAATTACTTATAAATATAAAATAGAGCAGGAAATAATTTTAAAATTATTGCTTATCTAGCGCATTATCTCAAATGGATTAAAACACGACATACCTAGTATGACACGAACCATGAAGCCCATAATCGCATTGTTGCTTTTAAATAAACTCGTTCACCTGAAAAGAAAAACGCAGATATTAGAAATTAAAATTAGGAAATAAATATTTAGGTTAGTACGTTTTAAGTTTCCGGATTTTCAATGTGCGTACGTCTATTTTGGACAATACTAGCGAAATACATGAGTGAGATCGTAATTTTAAACAATGTTTGCAAATATTAAGCAATGTCATTACCAGGGTTAGTAAATAAATTGTTCAAACCACGTAACCGACAATGTTATTACCTATATGAACTATGTAATTAAAGCAGGAGAAAGTACCAACTTTGCCAATAGTGGTATCTTTTTTCGTATGGAAACGTGTAGTATTATGCAAGAGCGACCTTCTGCCTTTAATTGTTTAATTTCTTGACAGTTTTTGCAACACAAATATGTGCTCTATCCATGCAATCTCTTTTATGCTTTATCATTGTGCGTCACTCGCTATTCAATGCAAAGGTATCGAAGTCTACTCAAAGAAAATCAAATTTAATTCTGAAAACTAAAGGTTAGCTTTTTTCGTCCACCCTACGCCCAAAGAAACCTACCTAATCCACTTGTTTGCCTAAAGGTACAAATTTGCCTTAAATTCATCAGGTTGCATGGCGAAATAAAATTTTGTTATTAAAATTTAGATCAAAACCCAAAGCAATTTTTACATTTATGCATGCATCTGGCAAAATGGGAAAAATAACATCGCATGGAATCAAATCCACTAACCAAATAAATATCTTTATGTAGTATCAGAAAATTGTCGATAATTACTTTTGAGGACAGACCGAAATGACCGCTAACTTCTTTACAATGAAAGTTGAATGGGACATAAGTTTTGAGAAAAAGTTTGCCCTGAAATTTACATCTGATGTTGATGAATGATCTATAGTTATCATGAATCGGGTAAACAAATCGTCGATTACTGTCATTAGAAAACGTCAAATTGTTTCAACCTCGGTTTCAACAGTTCAAAATGTCGTGCAAACTTGAAATTCACAAGAATACCTACAACGGAGAGCTGGCTACGGAAAAAAGTGACTCATCGCTACATGGTGATATAATATTTTTGACCTGACCTCGATTCGTATTATTTATTATTCCAGGAGAACTTGGAAATGATTCAAATAGAATAAAATGGGCCAATGGAAGAATTTTAGTTGCTACTGTGTTAAAAGTTTACGACAACGGATGGGAAACCCGAAATGAACAATTGCGGGCCCGCATTTTAAGAAAAATGGGCCTGAATATTGAGAAGGAAGATGAGACCATTGTCAGCTATATCAATTTTGTAGATTTGTTTTCATATTGTCAAAATATGCATATTTAACCATTGCTATTAAAACTTTAATAAAGTATCGTTATTTTCTTGATGAATCCTCTTATATTGGACCCCAATTGATTACCCATACTTTCCCGCAAAAGGCCATATCAACTCAACCGAATGTTGTGCCAAACGAATCAGCACCTTCCAATTGGAACGAAACGTAGAACAGGTACAAAAACCGATATCTTCAACAACTTCGCCTGTTGAGCATGTATTGAAATTAATTTCCAAGTAGCAGAAAGTAGCTTAACATTATCTTTGAGTAAGACGAAAAAAAGAAAACCGATTTGGCAACAAAGATCCTTTTAGTAAAATTCGAACCAACGTCCTACTTCAAATACTGTATACCATTACACGTGTTATATTCTGGTAGTCATTACTTTCATAGTTAATTAATGGTAATGTTCAAGGATATAATTACGCCTTTGCAACTATCAAGGAAACGCTTATCATTTCCCCCAAATTTGACTTCCTTCAAAGATTTACCAAGTATGCCTAGCGTTGATAGTTTAGGTAAGAGTGTATATTACAGAGTTAAAATGACTATCTGTCCCGCACGGTAAACAAGAATCTTTTACAATGGACAATCCATCTCATCCCTTGCATTTATCAATTTTTGCCTCTTTTCAATCAAGCAAGAGAAGAAAATCAATATATTCTACAATTAAGCTTTTTACAGCGTTTCCCAACAATGAAAATCGATACACGCGGGCGACATTTCCGGAGGATGGTAGAAAACACAGAGTTGGAGACTATGCATGTTTCGAAACGTATAGAACATTAGAAACTTTCAAAAAAGCTTGAGAGTTTTGAAATTTTTAAAAGCCAAGTTAAAAGAAAATAAATATTAAGACCAACATTATTTCTTTTTAC
Source organism: Photinus pyralis (assembly GCF_008802855.1). Lineage (NCBI taxonomy): Eukaryota > Metazoa > Arthropoda > Insecta > Coleoptera > Lampyridae > Photinus > Photinus pyralis. The sequence continues at coordinate 6,297,479 of NW_022170510.1, forward strand.
CATTTGCAGTCGAATCTTTTGGACCTTGGTGCGATGAGGCAAAAGATTTTATGGATTCCCTCGGGAAAATTATTGCTGCCAAAACTGGCGACCTGAGATCCACGCAACACTTGAAACAGCGAACAGGTATTGCATTTCAGCGGGGGAACGCCGCCTCCATTATGGGCACTTTACCTCCTTCGGTTCGCATGGAGGAAATTAGAAATTTATTATTGTTTGATTTAAGATTTATTGTTACGTTAGCTCAAAAAGTGAAAAAAATTAAATACATTTAGTAAGCAATTAGAAAAAAACCTTATAGAAATGGTAAACTACTACACCTTAAAACCCTCGACTAAAAAGCACTAAACGGGAATAGGCTGAAACTGTGAAAGACTCAAAAAGTCCTGATAAATGCTTAGATTTCGCTTTAGACCTTCTCTAGAACTTCACTAATCCTTTACGGAGCTTGATAAGCACACAAAGACCCTAGCTAGAGTGCTCCTAGAAAAAGATTTTAAAGCTTTGTCCTGGAGTTGGACTGCTTTGTAAAGGTAAATCATGGCTGCCTGCCCATGCCATTCCCAAATTTATGTGAGTAAGACAAGCATCCATTATTAATCAAAAATCTCAAATACGAGATGGATCCATTATCTAATACATTGCGTTGTAAAGGGTGTACAAAAATGTCATCAGTGATATAAAAGGCTTTGAAAAAACTACATTATGGGGGAGGGAGATGTGATATATAACAGTGAAAGAAAGCTCTAGAGCGCTTTTCAATACGCCGAATGCTCTGAAACGCAACTTAAAAGTTAGAAAAGGGGTCTAAAAACTAGAAGGCTTTTGATTAATTAATGACTAAGAGACACCTAGGGCCTTCGATTGCTATAGAAAGCGTTTAGAATCCTTTCCGCCGCCTATAAGCGCCTTCCAGAACAACTACCGTGCATTTCGGAAACACCTCCAACTTTTCTTAGTGCTAGGAACCTTCTGTGCACTACTGTGAGCTATATAAATCTAGAAAGCTCTGACGCAACATATAGGAGACTTTGGAAATAACGTAGAAAATACTCGAAAAATAGAATTTAAAGACTTTAAGCACGACACTCCCGTTCAGTTCGCCGGCAGTCCGTGAACTGTTAGTACTGCTTCTTTGGGAATAAAGATGATTCTTCATTTAGAATTTCGATGTGCCTACGTTTGGGTGTACCTGTCTGTGTTTCTCATCCCTGCTCCTGTGGCGAACCTACCAATATTTTAGGTTATCATGGTATTTCCTGCCGCATAAGCGGTGGCCAAAAATCACGACACAATTCGATCAATGATATTATCAAACGCGCTCTGAATTCTGCGGAGATTCCTGCACGTTGTGAAGCCAATGGATGTTTCAGAAAAGACGACAAAAGGCCAGATGGAATCATTTTAATTCCATGGAAATTAGGTCGTCCTTTGGTATGTGCTGACACTCTTGAAATTACATTAGTTCTACTGCACGACAGGCTGGAGAAGCAGCTCGAATTTGAGAAAATGATAAATGTAGAAAGTACCATACCAGACACAAACTTTCATTTTGTGCCGTTAAGTAGCTTTTGAACCCTTGGTCCTTTGGGAGCCGCTGCCAAAAACCTTGCCGCTGAAATGGGTAGCAAAATTCGAGGTATTACCAATAAACAACAATTGACAAATTATTTAATTCAACGCTTTAGTATAGCGATTCAGCGAGGAAATGCGACATCCGTTTTAGGCACTCTACCAAATTCTACAGTGTTTAAATGAAATTTTTTCTGTTTAATTTAATGTTTAAATTTATATTCGATTGTCACGGAGCTAAATTAAACCTTATACCTTATAATTAAAGTTGGTAAACATTTTAATATTCTTAATAATTGATTAAAAAAATATTTATATTGAAAAATTATCCAAAATCGTTATATAAACACCAATTTAATTAGGAAAACACGAGGGGAATCCTATTACTTTAGAGTAAATTAATACATTTTACAGGTATTAAGCAACGACGTGTATTTTGACTGCAAAAAATGTGAAATTTGCTGCTCCGTAAGTGTCTTGCGATTTTAATCAAAGCTCTTCAAAATCATATGATTATGCATGAGAACCGTTGATCTTTGAAACTTTATTCCCGATCTTAGAGAAGTCAATACGAAAATAGTAATAGACGGCCACCAAAAGAAATTATGGTAACGCTGAAGATCCTTCGGTAATCTTTTTTAGCCAGTTACCTTTCGACAAGTCTTGCTTTTGCGTTCAAGAACAAAACAAAAGAAATGTGCAAGAAACAAAAGGAGAACACTGGACCTTTCTCTTTAGATATTAAACAAGAAAATAGTTTTTCCTTTACCAATTAGCCATCATTTCACGCTTGATGAATATTTTACTGTAAAACGTTTACCTACACGAAAGTGTTACAGTTCTGAACAATGCACCCGAGGTGGAAGTGCAATGAAGTTAATTCCTTTGTAGTTTTTATTATATGTCGTCAACCTCGAAGTTGAAGAAACGTTCAAAATGGAACAAGGATCCGTCCTTCTATGCGGTAAACCGAAAATGATCAATAAATAGAAAACTTTCCATATTGTCCTAGACTTGATTACTGTAAGACAAAATCATCTACCGAAACTTCGTGCTTACTGTGTGTGATAATAAAGTCTTCCTGAACGAATAAATTCAACACGGTGAACACGCCGGCCCACTTATTTTATGATTAAAGATTCCCCTGCAACACGTCTACATGTCGTGTTTATACTAAATGAATGGCCCGGCATTTATAGTAGCGGTATTTTTAATGTACCCAACGTATTATAGTCCATGACCAGTATCTAATGCTTTGCTTCGAATCTTGAGAAACTTTCATTTTATGGTACTTATAGCGCAATTCTAAGTCACTATATTGCGCTGCTTGTTATATTGCGTGATTTATTGTTACACGTGTGTTTATATTAAAGGCGCAATACCTATTGGAATTGGTAATCGATTTATAGACGCCGTGCTGTTGTCTTATACGCTTGTAACAAGAAAACAAATTCCGGCGACATTCATTTGTAGAAATCAATAAATTTTCCTGTTCCACAAATTAATCTTTTACGCTTCTGTTAGACGATCGTGTAAACGCATAAAATTTAATTGTAACCTCTTGGGGGTTGTTTAGTCATTAGACTGTAATTCTATTCTTGGGTGCTTGTAAGGAAGAGAGTGAAGGGTTAAATTTTGAGGCGTATCTATTAAGATATTACAAAGTTACAATGGCTTTCCGGATAATTCCCTAAATATAATGGCTTAGATATCACCTATACTTGCGAAAAACACCCCTTCTGATGGTTTCTGCTATTAAAACATGGAATTAAAGAGCATTTCTTACACATACGTTAATTCGATTAATACTCACATATTACATATAAAGAGATCTGCGAATAATTAAGTTGTGATCAAATGAAGTACATTTTAAACGCGAATCCAATAAAAACGGTCACTGAACCATTACTGATTACGGCAGTTTTATTGCAGGTCAGTCCAACAACCCCTACGCTATTGATTGTACAAGACCCTTGTCCTTCCCACGCTTGTATACTCGTACTTACATAATACGTAAGATACTAATTTCTGTTTGATTCGAGTGTAACTTAATAACTTTAAATGCAAATCCAAACTTAATTTGCGTGGTACTATACGCCGGCGAATTTTATTCACAAAATTATAGATAACATAGTTATGCCGTCCGTGGTAATTGTTGAATACTACAAAAAATCTGAACTAGAAATGTTTTCAATTTCACGAAAAACAAGTAACATTCATTAACATTAATTATTAAAAGTGAAATCGGTACCTACGGAATTCTTATATTTGTGAAGATCGTTTCGAAAAGTATTAAGGAACCATAATAAAAGTATTCTACTAGAATATTTAACACTGTGAACTCTCAGAAACCAATATATGGTCCTTCGAGTCGGATTTTCTTGGCGTACGCGGCACATTACGGGATTCGTGTGGAGTCAATCGCGCCACCGGCAGCACAGTAATCTCCAAATGTATACATTTTGTGTTCATGCACAATGGTAATATTTTGGCTCCTATTTCTCGCTGAATCTTTTTTACTCGATGGGTGAAGAATGGTTTAAGTAATTCTGGTAATAATGCACATTTAGAGCATGTCGATTGGTATCCTTGTGGACACGTTGCATTAGCTCCGCCAGTAGTAAAGCTCCAATTCCATCCGAGGAATTGTTGTTGCCTTGAGAGGAGGAACTCTAGATTTTGAAGTACAGGTGTAGATCTGGTATAGATACATGCACCATAGGCGTGTGGTGATGCGACGCAAAATCCATTATATTCTATTAGCCTCATATCGTCGCAAAAATTCTTCTTGGTATATTGATAGAGTTCAAATATGGCAATTCTGTGGAGAATTTATGCCATTCTTCCATTAAATCGTCTTTTAGTTCCTCATCTCATCCGATACACATAGTCCATATCTTTTGCATAAGCCTCTTTTACCAATCAATTAGATGGCATTATACCGAACAAACCATAAGTCTAAAACTCACATTATATATTAGTCGTAGATAAATCATTTTAAAGCTTCAGACAAATCTGAATTTAATTTAGACGTCAAAAATAGCAAGTGTAGGTTCTGCCGTCGCGGTCGTTTCCATAGGAACAGCATTGTCTGAACGTTATTTTATATCGTGTTCCGCGTCCCGTTTTAAAAAAGGATGACAGATGTCATTAGAATGCACAATCATCTGTTTCACTTTATCTACCCTTATGGGCACTTTATCTAACCCTTACGGTTAAAGAACGGCTTGGTCTACTCATTCAAACCCATTAAAATGTGAATTTAACATATGCTATAAAATAAAAGTATTTTACTCGAATCTGTAACACTGTAAATTTTCCGAAATCAAGGGATAATAAGAAGAAAAGGATTAAATCACACAAATTGTTTTAAAACAACTCTGCTGAAACTGAATGTTCGAGTATAGCAGACACGTTTATGGATACAGATTTCAACAAAAAGAAGAATCCGTGTCGTGACTCGGACGGTTTCTGCTTGTCCCGCAAACGCGCAATTTTCGTACTTATGAAACAAATAACTTTTTCCAATTGATTAAGACGTTTAATCCGCTGCCATATTCCAGAAAATTGAAAGGAACTTGACTTGACTTGACGATTTCTTTACCAGATCCTTAATAAAAACACGGGAACAGAATGTAATATCAATATGTGGTGGACCTATAATAGGGACTAGATATTTCTTAGCTAATTTATGTATTACCAATCTTAAAAATTAAAAAATGAAAAATGTCGGCGCGTGTGGCGCAGTTGAGTTGATGCTCAACTGCGATACTAAGCGTCCCTGGTTCGAATCCGGATTCGGGCATGGATAATTGTAAATGTATAGTGGAGTGGGTTGGTAGAGCAGCCTTGGTTGAATCCCTCCCCCTCCCTCAAAAATAAAAGCCTAAAATAACAAAGTAAAATAAGAAAAAGTTTTCGTTTTAAGACAAGCAACTTTAGCTGCTTGTCTTTACTAGAAGCATCTGTAGTTAAAATTAAAAACTCCACAAATTTTGGAACCTGCGAGTAATTAAAGGGAGAAAGGATTTCGTTTGTAACGATCAGATTTTAAAGGATAAATTAGGAACGGTTTAGAAAGGAGGTTATTTTCACGATATATCTCTTTAGTTGTTGCTAATCACATCACGTGTATGTAATTTCCACAGTTTGTTAAATATTTTAACCAGTTAAATGAATCATGTTTATTTTGAGTAAGGAATAAAACCCAAGTTCAGTCTCGTGGCACTGGTTACAAACAGCTAACCGGCGTTGGGAGGAAATACCGTATTCTTGTTTTGATTTAATACTCATTATCATAAAAACTGATCTAAACTATTTTGTTCACACAGCTTTGAACGTGCACAAATGCAACATTTAACCGCGCCAACCACTGTGACATTTAAAAACGTATGGATAATTTTTTCCTATCGAAGGATGTACAAAAAGGGGTAGCAAACAGTAGTAGTTAAGTATTTGTTGCCTTGCACGCCGTTTGCTCCCATATTGGCTATTAAATGCTTCCTATTTTCTAAAACACGCTTCAGCTAGTTTAAAAAGAAACCTATTTTTACACACGAAATTACCCACAATGTCATTGCAGGCGAGTCACTCGTATGAAATTAGAAAAATCGTTAGCAGTAAATATTTCCCCAATTACGAGAAAAAAATTCTGTGAGAACAACTAAATTGCAAACTTTTTAAATAACTTAAAGCCGAGCTTAAAGCTAACCTTAGAATGCTTATTGTTCGCTAACAAGCCGAAAATTTACTCTAGCAATTTCTCCTATTTATGTGTAGCCAAACAAATAATCGTAATGGGGAAATAATTGGCGACTATTTTTTTCTCTTTTTTCGAAGCAAAAGTGAAACTCAAACGTTGTGTTTACAGATGCGCATCTTTTATTTCTTATTTCCGTCACCGGAACGTTACTTGCATCACAATAAATTTATATCTTTATATTCCCATTGTTAAAAATCTATGTAACTACACCGGTATAAATGTCTTAATCAAGATAGTAAAGCTAAGGTTAATTAATCACGAATTATACCTTTTACTTACACTCAATGAAAATCTGAGGGGTGAACTTCCCTACTAGAAGCGTCTCTGAATGGCGGATAGGGGAACGACCTGGCGAATGACCGTATAAGACGTCAGGTTAATGTCCATTAAATGCTCACGGCGGCAAATTAAGCGTCGTTGATGGTATGTGATGCTAATAAAACAATAAAAGTACTTGTACCCGCATGTTATATTGAGATCAATAAATGCTTGACTTTCATCCCGGTTCAAAGAAGGAAGTAAGGAAGCGCTGGATAAGCTTCAGAGGAAAATGCCCTTAAGAATAGCGGATATCGAACGGTGTCCTCAGCAGACCTCTTCATGGTGACCAACACAGTACCATTGATGATGCTTAAATGTCAGGTGAATGGAACGGGCCAGGGAAGAAGTCTCTAAAGGCTTGCAGGAAAATGGAAAAAGAGGCAGCCCTAGCTAGTAAAGACCCTGATTTCGGAATTAAAGGAAAGTGTACTTGTGAGCGAAAGGGAGAAAGCTGTTAGTGGGTGAAAGCCCCACACTTCCTTCTGCATGATACCGCAGGGGAAGGCATTTTCTAATTCCCCCATCAGAGGAAAGGAGCTGCTTGCAGGCTTAATGTAGACCAGACAGTGAAACTCGGGCGAAACCGCTCCAGGTTCTGGGGGCGAGATAACCGGAGAACAATGGCCTTCCAGCTGTGGTCACTAAGTGGTGGAGAACCGTGGACGAGAACCGTGGACCAGAACGTGGATCCCAAAGTGCAACAGTTAGTCCTCCTGATCAACCAGACTTCCTGGGAGTAGCTGGGATCTCTAAACTGAACCGTAATTTGCAGAAATTCCAGAAGATAGTGTATTTATGACACATCTGAAGGCAGAAGGTATTGCAGTAACTCCATTATGCAACCTTTGTTGCAGGGGCCTATGAGACACAAATTAAGGAAATTTCGTCCATTTTAGCTTCCGGGAGGAGATGGAATTTTACCCACTCTGTTGCAAATAGGGATCAAACTGCTATCCTCAATATTATGCAGCCTTTAGCATTAAAAGTTGTTTTATACCAAAACCTGGACCGTCACACATGTAAGCAAATCATTTAGGCCGAGTACTCAATTCTTTCTAAAACCAATACAAAGGATAATTGAAAGGCATATTAGGAATGTGTGTTGGCCCGGAAGCCTATAGCACAGATTAAATACACTGTACCTATACTGCAGTAGGCAGCCAATCAAATGTCAAAATTCTTGTTCAAACTCAGATTTGGCAAATAATGTAGGATTTTGATTATAATTCGCTTTCCTGCAACCAGCCGTTAGTCCCTTAAACATTGTCTACCTATTACTGAAAACAGAAATGAAAAATTCGAAACCACTGGCGAGTTATCATAATACATAGACGGACCGACAGACAGAAATCCGAAAGCATGAACGAGCAGGGTCGGTGGTTAATAAGAAGTGTACGAAACAGGGGTATCTACCTGGAAATGTACAACTGCAATAGTCTTTGGAAAGTTTGGGAGCACCATGTGCAACAGAATGCAAGGGGCTCTTTAGTTGGTACAACGGTAGTGTGAGAAAGACGAGGCTGTCGATTAAACCCTCGTTTATAGCGGTTACAAGAAATAGAAACCCATAGGAGCATAAGCGACGGCAAATAAAGTCAAATACCTGGGGGAACCTCACACAGGACGTTGGAATTTCATCCACATTTGGATAAAAGTTAGAGCCTTATGACCTTGTAATGAGGGAGAGGCAAAGAAATAAACTCTGGGGATGAAATGTTCAAGAGACAGGGGACTTGGAAGCAGGAAGATGTACTTTTTCAAAGACACATACACAGCGAGTGAGGATAAATGTAGTGGTACAATCGAGGGTACAATATACTTTTAATGTGATAAAAAAACTTTAAAATTCCACTTAAAGCGTATTTTCACCTATTTCACATTTCCATTTACCGAATGGAAAATACGTTAATCACGCCAAAAAAATTACCATACTATAAAACATACTGAATATTTAAATAATAATACTTTGGCCTTCTTGTAACCTTCAGTACCTTTCAATACCTGTATAAAATAGTCATGGTCAACGACGTTATCATCACGTTTCCGAATATAAAACGAAATGTACAAACTGATGTGTGCTATTAATCGCTGCTTCTGCTTCAGAATTCGGTAGTAACTGAGAAACACGTCATTGTTATTCCCTACCCTGGGAAAGCACAACTTGTATTGTGTTAATATGAAAAGTAATTTACATGGGTTCGCAAAAGTAATCAGTATTGCTATTATGATACCTAATGCAGACAAACAACTTGTAAATACAAACAATAGTATCTAACCAATTAAAATTTGTTATTCAAGTGGGTTTGAATTGCAAATTTATTGGTTCATTGAGCCATATATTGAAGAATGACTAGTAAACAAATTAAATTATAGAGTTGTTTATTCCTCTCCTACATAGAAATGAATATCGTTTTGATAACACGGGTACATGACGTTGCAGCTGGAATTGTTAAAAGTAAGACGCTCTTCTTCGTGTGTCATGGAGCTTTCAAATCGTCATAATTTTAAACGCATACCGTGGCTTTTTCTTGTAATTTATTGCCGTCTTTTCCCATAAACATTTCTTTGGTTAATCCATCAATCTCTTGCTACCAACTTTCTATTGTAACTTTTCTACCGAGCTAACTTGGTTGGATAATTTTGGATCACAATTTTCTTGACAAACTTTGCCAACGCCTTCAAATATCAAAGCTTTTTTGTCACACTACACCTGGTTTTGAGCTGCGTTAACAATTTTTTTTTTGTCCCACTATAATTTTGCGTGCTACTATAAAATATTGAGGAAATATTTTTTTGACAACGGATATGAACGTTTTTACGGTAGTTACACCCCCGTGGCACTGATTTCTTATTTTATAACCAATTTGGATTCAAGGGTTTTGCATAGAAAAAATTACATTAAGTACAGAAAAATGAAAAAAACATTCCTTGGTTTATTAATTTTCTAATCAGAACTGTTACTTTTGAAATTATTTCGTTTTGTGTTCACTGTTCATGTATCAAGTCACGCTCCACTAGTGCGCACAATAATACAAAAAAATCATGAAAATTACGTAATCAATCAAAATCTAAGACATGAGGTGGAGATTAAGAAAAAGCCTAATCGTAAACGCAAAGTCATCTTTACCAACCACATAATTTTATGGCGGTTTGCAATGAAACCATTTCAATGAGAAAAATAAATCTGAGACTATTCTATTTAACTCAGCCTTGTGGTATTAGTTCCTGATTTAATTACGCAAGATAGCTTCCCATTTCTTTAATTTGGTGGAAATAAACACATTATTTTTATTATTACTATTACGAAACACTTCAATAATGTTTTTACTGTACCAATCTTATTAATTGTTATTAATAATTCAACAATTTATGGAGGAATTTATTGAATTCAATTGCGCCAACTTACCATTACTTTCTTTTACACACCTGCCATCCACAGTCTTTTTTGTATGAATAGTTGTGTAAACAACGTCAGGTGGACGTTATTTAGGCTGAAACAAATCCGTAGATGATAACGGGTCACCCTGTATATGCGAATATTTTAATTTAATTTAAATCTGGATTTCATTACAAATAAGCACAGAATTGGTTTATTTTATCGGAATTTGTCATTTTAGTTTCTATATTTTTGAAGCGTTTTAAATTGCATAATTGCTTCTTTAAATTGTAAGATATGAAAATGGCGGTATTTAAAATTAAGAAATATCTGGCGAGTGCTATCTGGTCATGTGCGATACGGAGCTGATGACAAAGGATTCAGGTGCACGATTTCTTTTGCGCGCTGGTTTGGAGGGACATTTCAAGCGTTCCTTATTGGTGTTGCATTCGAAATTCTGTTAAATATGGAAGAGACGGGGCTGTTTTGTCCGTTTACGGAAGAAACGAACGTTGATTTTGGAAAAGCAGTTGTAGTGCATAATGAAACCGTTTTTGTCTTTAGTATCTTTAGTCACGGTCAATAGAATTAATTATGTTACCAAAATCAATCAATAGTAGAATTTTAGGATGATCACAGTTTAAATCCATATATGTCCTTACAGTATGGATTAAGGCTCCACGTCCTCATTTAGTAGCAAAACCGAGCTGATCCCGATGAGGATTTCAATCTTTCGGGAGAACGATATGGACACCCGTATGTTTCCTTTTAATGTGTATATTTAAGGCATTTAAGGCATATTGAGAAGTACGGATATTTGCACAATCAGCACAGGCAAGAGCTCTAGAAGTAAGGACGACACAAAAAAGTTGAAGATTTGGTTAATTGGCCGCCGAGAAAAAATTGCAGTTGTCACTAAGGAAATGGGGATAGGTACAGAAAAGAGTATTTTTAAAATTGTACATGAAGTTTTAGGAACGAGCAATGTGTCTAGCTGTCTACATTGTGGATCCCCAAGATGCTCATTCCTGAACAAAAATTGCGTAGGTAACCGATTTCCGAGGAAAATGTGACCGCCCTTTTTATAAAATTCTTATTATGGATGAGAACTGGATACACGAATAGACCCTCTTACGAAACACATGTAATGGGATCATAAAGGATCTTTACCACCCAAGAAGGCCAGTTTAAGGGGATTCTCTTAATTGAGTCTATACCAAAAGGATTAATAATAGCGGGGGATGTCTAGAAAAACACAATTCAGAATTTGCAAGCCTCTATAATACTAGAAACAACCCACAATTGGGCTCATAAAATCTTACATTCTGGACGCCTGTTACTATTATCACTTTCCAAAACTAAAAAATTCTTAAGAGGGTGCCATCTTTTGTCGAATGACGAATTTAAAATATTGTGGAGTAGTCTTTTGCAAAATTACCACACGAAAAACGTTGGAATAAGTGTGTTGATGTTACCAAAATGGTCTTATGTTAAAAAATGAAATGTTAGTCCTCTAACTGCTTCTGTTTTTGCATATGTAGACAACATAAAAAACTCCCCTCGTACTTGACACCAGCGATAAAACTGTAATGCACTAGAACAAATCCAAAAAATAGAACACAATACAATTTATGAAATCTAATCACGCAGGCTAATAATTTAAAGCAGTAGTCGGTTAACACACTTTTGAAAGGCTAAGACATGCAATCAGAATTCCAATGGCATTCAAATACATTTCTAAAACAATTACGTCTATTTTTAGATCCGATTTTCGCAGGATTATTTAAAACATTAAGAAGTACAAGTTAAATTCCCACATTAATCAAACACTTGCACTTGTACTATTCATGATATAATTATTACGTAACTATAAAACAATTATGTAAGAAGCCCGACCTGCTACCTTTGAGAAAATGAAAGCGAAAATAGTGTTTTGCATATTACACAGTTTAAGATGTGTTTGTTAACACATGACTATTGAAACTGTCTGACCAATAGAACCAAATGTTTATAATTGGGAACAAAAATAGCAAAAAAAAAGGGACATTTTACTATTTCTTATTCAAGTGGTAGAAACAACAACAAACCTTTCCAATCTCAAAACTAAACGCAAATGCAGATAGTCAACGGTGCGGAAGCATTTCGCATGGTCACCCGCAATGTTCACGCAAAGGAAATTGCTTGTCTTAAAATTGGATGCTTCAAATTCCATGGTGGCGCATCACTATTGAATAATTAAAAATCGTGAGCAAAACGGACGTGCACCTTGTTCCTAGAAGCTGGTATTTTGTGTACAATTCCTTCGCTGGAATATAAATGGGAAATGTAAAGCTTCATTGAACGCACAAACACGTGCAATCTACAATGCATGGCTATCCTCAAGGAGTGCCTTCGAAACAAAAGACCTTATAACAAGAAATGATTGTTAATAAGACACCAACTAATAGCAAAACATGCATTCTTTGTATAAACGTGACTTGAAGCACACCCATCTCTGTATTGTTATTTCCATTTCGTATTGTCACGATTTACTGTATGTTACGTATTTCTGGGCGCAACCGTAATTTTCAATACTATTTCAAATGTCGATGTAGGAGGCCAGCTCTATTTATGTTAATTTACGTTCATTAATCGCTTATGTAATTTATTACACCCGTATCAAGGACTCTGTGCGATTATTTCTAGCGATTCTTCAATACACTGAATTTGCCATGGAAGCATGGAGTTGATGTTGCCAAGTTTTCTACAATAATGCTCCATTATAATGAAAATACCAATTGCCATATTAGACAGATATTTCCATAATTGTCTAGCAAAAGTGAAAAATGAGAGTAACCTTTACACTCTTCCTAATTGTTTGTCGTCACGAAATGAAAGTTACAATATGTAAAATCGTGTAAACGGAAACCATTTCAATCGGCAATCATTCCCAGGGGCCAGGATATGAATTATACTAGGAGTGTTCTAGTGGGAGAGAATCCAGGCAGTTGTAATTCATACATATCGCATATATTCATCCCCCTAACCTTAGCATTGCACAATGTGAAAAACTTCAAAGTGCATTCCCACCATCAAGGTTTTATACTCCCTATGGACGAATGCTATCAAAACACGTTATCATTACGATTTGTTGTTAAAATTACAGAAAAATGGATCCCTAACTATTATATATATATATCAATCTCTTAATGTTTTTTTGCTCGGACGCACACTTTTGAAAAGATAAGATCTATATCTATCTTATATTTTCAAAAAGGTGTGTTAGAGCGAAAAAATTTAAGAGACGTTTAAAATAAAAATTATAAACAGGAAGACGACACTAATTTATCTAAAAAGCTAAAAAATATATGGCTAACTTCACAAGTAGAATTTGACTACAATTTTATGGATGGAAATGCCATTGTTAACTTCACGACAGTAAAAGTTTGTAGGTCGTCTCAATGCAAAGATCTCAAACCCTGAGACGAGCGGACTTGGTTCGTTAGCTGTCATTTTCATGGAAAATGCACTAAACACTATCAAGCACATTAAGAAGGAAGACTAACAATTCCGTGTGAATGTTACAAAAAATTGCCGTATAAATGAGGCACAAAACAAGCTCTTTACCATATATTTACATAAAAAATAATTTAAGATACCGTGTCGGTTAATACACATAATCAATTAATAATTCACTGGGACAGACAGTAAATAACTTTAGTAAATCACCCAACATCGCACATCGTAATAGACACTTAACTCTTTAATGCGCTCCATTAGTAGATTTAATAAACGATAACAATGTTATACATAATTCAACTTCATTGCATTAATTTATCACAAATGTTTATGTCACGCTACCAAGAAAATCAGATTATATGCGACTATTACCCGAAAAAGTAGGTAATTAGCTCCGGATTACAACGGTGCAAGGTGCACTGACCAAATTATATTCTTCGCATAGGTAAGCGCACCGACAATATTTAGTGAGGGAAAAGTTTTCCAGGTTGTGGCTTTATTGAATTTATAAATATAATCTCACTCAACGCTTTAATTCAATGGTGGCGTTTATTCATGCCTCACTTAAAATGCAATAGTGAGAAATAAACAAATGTTTGCCCGACGGCTTCATTTTATTTGAATGGAGATGTGGAAAAATCCAAAGCAATGCAGACACTCGAACAAATTACATCGTTTGTCGACATAGTCTTCCAATGGTAGACGATCTCAGAAAGACCTTTCCATTGTTGATGGGTTGATTTCGAAAGCATTCTACACTTTACTACCAACCGAAGAACAAACCAGTGAACACGCGTGTACACTTCAACAATCACTAGGTTGCAAAGTGAAATTCACATACTTACATATACAGTAAAAAATGTGTTTGTTCGGGGTTAATCCGGATAACTTTTGTTTACACATAATATTAGATAATGAAAACTTGATTAAAGACCAAAACCACGGCCATTTTTTGTGGTTATTTCAACACACATTTTAGTGGATGGAGTTAGACGACTTAGATATGGTCATTTTGAATGATCTTGATGGACAATTTGAATTTCCATTAAATAAGCATCTAAAACTGCAAAACATTGCCCATTTATACCAATTCTCTATCTTTAATAATAAGAAAGTTACCCATGCAATCCCACCCGATCTGGGACACACTGTATATACTGCGAATTTCCATGATATTATGGACGCAAATATCAAAATAATTCAATACGCTGATTATATCTGTCTGTACGTCTTAATACAAGGCACCGGATTCATCTGGCGGAGTATATAAGGATTAATAATATCTCGATTCCCTTGGATGGGCAATTTAAATATCTGGGTATGATCTTGGATATGAAACTACTGTGGACCAGTCACATAATAGTATATTGAAAGACAAGTGTTACAATGCGACCTATTGTAATACGACTATCTTGTGGCACGAGTGGCAACGCGAAGTGTAGCCACGAGTGTCCGCAAGATAGGAGTATTACAATAAAGCATTGTAACACGCGTTTTTCATACTATTTTTTCTATTTCGGTGCTTTAATTTAATTAAAAAAATCATTATCAGAAACTATAGGGAACATTAGAACTAACATGTTTTATGTTGGGAACACTTTTTATGCTGTTAAGTTTTAGGTTGGCAGCGTAGTAAGACTGACATTTTGAAGTTCAAACATGGAAGTACCCAACGAAGTACCTACTTGTACTAACTAGTAACTGCCAACTTAAGAGATGAGTTACCAAAAAAAAACCGCGT